>NC_041385.1:532493168-532534656 GCF_002162155.2 Triticum dicoccoides | reverse complement strand
TGCGGGAGGAGTTTTACCTCTTCTGGTTGACGCAGACGCGGGCGCATCCGCGCACGCCGGTGCTCTCCGCCGAAGCTTCCACTTCGAAGCGGTGCCCAAAAGGGTACTATTTCTTTCCGGTGTTCTTCTATTGTGGGCTCTGCCCACCTTTTTCTGATTTCCTCTGCGACATCATGAATACCTACGGGTTTCATCTTCTTGATTTCACCCCCAACGCCGTTCTGACAATGGCGGTTTTCGCACACCTCTGCGAGAACTTCGTTGGCATCCACCCAAATGTTGCTCTTTTTCGCCACTATTTCACCCCCCGAGCCGAGAAAGGAGAGCCATTGGCCGGCGGAATCGCCTGGACCTCACGAATCGGCATGAAGGAGGTGTATCTGGGGGGCGAGCTCCGCAGCAAGTGGGATGAGTGGAGGGCGGAGTGGTGCTGGATCGCTGATGCCAATCCGCAGCCATTCACCAACATGCGCCAGACCCGGGTAGTGCGCGGCGGCGACTGAAGCGCTATGTCGCCAGACGACGCCAAGCTGAAGATTGCCACCACCCGAATCCTCCGGTTCAGGCTTGCCAGGCTCACAGCAGGGGCAGTTGGCGCGGATTTCCTTCGCCGTTGCATCGCCCCTCTGCAGAAGAGGGGGAGGCCCGCCTGGCTATTTGGCGGCCCGGCGGATATCATGAGGCTGCGTCCAGGCCTCAACTTCAACTTCACGGTTCTGGAGCTTGACGGGATGCTCAAGGAGCTGTTCGAGCATGACGCCAACCATCCAGAGTGGTTCAGGCTGCCGCAGGGCGTCATCCCATTGTGCAACAACTCCCAGCGCGATCGCATCTGCGCAATGATGCCAGAGTGCGACTCGCACGGGATAAGCCCAACTTGGATGGAGCCCGCCGACGACGTCGTGCGGCAATTCTTCGATGGCTTGAAGGAGGTAGCAGTCAATGCCGACGAGCAGAGGCTCCTCACCCGCGACACCACCGACGACGAGATGCGGTACATCGCCACCAGGGCCGAAGAGGCGGCGGCAGCTGCCGCCGCGGGCGAGCTTGGCTTCACGTTGGAGGAGGCAGAGGCGGCCGAGGCGGCAAGCCTTGCTGACCGGGAGGACCTTGCCGGAGGGGTCGTTGGCGAGGGGGAGCCCGAGGCCGAAGCAAGTGAGCCCGCCGAGGGCGCGAGCGGCCAGCCGTCTTCGAGCAGCTTGCCGCAGGCGGAGCCCCCAGCGCAGCCCCAATTCCAACCAAGAAGGCGCCTCCGTCGAGTTGGAGATACAGCAGGGCGGCAGGCAGGCCAATAGCCGCAGCGTCGTGGGACGCGCTCCACCGCGGCAAGTACCGTTGCCGCGGGAGCATCTCAGGCCGTGCCGGCAACTGAGGCGGGGTCTTCCCGGGCTGCCACACCCGATCCTGCCGCAGCTCCTGGCAAACGTCCAAGGGAGCCTACTCCTCCGCCTCGCCGCGCAGAAAGGGTACCAGACTTCGACCTCTCTGCGCTGAGCTCCGACGAGGAGGAAGAAGAGGAGGAGTAAGGCTTTCTTCTCACTGTACTTGTTTTTCTTTGATCTTTGTTGTTGCTTGTCTTGTATCTGATTTGCTTCTCTTTGAATCCCTGTTCTATTTCAGGACTCTGGCCGAGAGAGCGGCGAAGAGGGCCAAGGTCCCCGTGGTTGTCATCGAGGACGATCCTGCTGTGATGGCAGAAGACACGTCTGAGACCACCTTGACGGACCCGATTCCTTCTCCTCGCAGCAGCCCCCAGCACAGCCCCCAGCGTAAGTGTTTGGTTCACTTCCTGTTGTGGGGTGTGCATGGGTGCTTCTTCTTTTGCTGACATCTTGATTGTTGATTTACTTGTGTAGGAGCAGAGCAGGTCCACCAGGAGCAACCAGAAGCCACTCCAAAGGTGCTGTATGCTTCGACTACGCCGCCAAGGGGCGATTCTCCGACAAGGGAGCGCTCTCCGGCAAGGGAGCGGTCCCCGACAAGGGGCAGTTACCCGGCGAGGGACGGGACCAGCGATCCTCCGGCGGTGGAGCCCATGGTCACGGAGCCCAGCACAGGTAACCCTCCTTGTCGGAAATTTTCCCTTGGGTTTTTCTTCCTCTCCCCGTCCTCAGATCCCCCTCTTACGGACCAGATGGAGACTGAGGCCACCGGCGAGGAAGCCGCACGCGGCAATACTGAAAACGCCGCCGCTGACGAGGAAGAGGCTGGCGCTGATGAACCCGCCGACGAAGAAGCCGCCAAGGCTGCTGGTGCAGGAGCTGGCGAGGGGTCCGGCGATCGTACTGACGACCCGGAGGGCGCAGGAGCGCAAGGCGCTGCACCGACCGCTGACCCCTCCGCCGCTGATGCAGCGCCGGGCTCCGAGGAGCCCCAGCCAGGCGCCTACTTGAAGGCCGGCGAGGGCGTATACATCAAGCTTCCCTGGGCGTCGAGCTCCAGGGCGCCGGTCGAAGGAGAGGAGTTTGATGGGGAAGTACTCGCCTCTGCTGGGCTGGCAGTGGTTGACGCGCCAAGCAGCAGCAGCGGCGAGTCCGAGGAGGAGCAGTTGCTCCGAAAATTGGTGTCACTCTACCGCGCCCGTCAAGTGAGCTTGATTCCCGGGAAGCGCTTGTCGCGCGGGCGGGAGTTGACATAGAGAAGCATGCGGAGGAGCTCAAGAGCCGCAACCAGGAGGCCCTCCAATCCATTGCGGAGGAAAGGGCGCAACTTGACGAGGCGAAGAAGGCGTTCATCCTGGAAAAGGCTGAAGCCGAGGAGCAGCAGAGGCTCGCCGCCGAGGAGCTGTCCAGGCGGGAAGGTGAACTGACACAGAAGAAGGTTAATCTGGATAGCAACGAGGAGGAGCTCGAGGCCCGGGAGCAATCACTTGGCGGGGCACTCAAGGAGGCGAAGGATGCCGCCGCGGCTGCTGAGGCCGCCAAGAAGGAATTAGAGGTGAAGGTGACGCAGCTGGAGGCGGACATGAAAGGGAAGAATGAAGAGCTTGCCGCACTCCAGCGCGAACGTGAGAAGGATGCACTTGCCCATGGCGATCTGCAAGTTCAACTCGCCGAGAAGGTCAAGGAATTGAACGCCGCCAAGGACTCAAGCGCTGATCTAGAGCTGAAGCTGGCCACCTTGACGGAGACACTGGACGCCGCCAAGAGGCGAGAGGATGACTTGAAGAAGGAGATCAAGGGCAACGAGGAGCTGCTGACGAGGGCCGCTGAGACTCAAAACACCTTCAGGGCTACGGTGGAGCTCTGGACGGAAGGCCTCGTCAACATTGCTGCAACTATTGACGAAGAGCTGGCGGAGCTGGACTTGGCGGGCTTCGGGTACTCCACTGACGAAAACCTCCAGCCCAGTGCCAAGCTTACTCTTTTCTTCAAGGGTGTGGTGACGGCCCTCCAGCAACTCCGGAAAAGGATCCCGAAGAAGCTGGCGGACGAGTCGCGCGCAATCTGCGCCAAGGTCTTGGAGAAGGTGTTGGTGAAGATACTCTTCCGCAATCCGGGCCTTGACCTCACCCGCGTCCTCAAGAAGCTGCCGGCGGGTGCTGATCTTGAAGAGCTCAAAGCCATTGTCGCACCCATTGTGGACAAGGTGAATGAGGTCAGGAGAGTTGACGGCGAGCGCATGGATTAGGCCACCCTTTTTCTCCCTTCCTTCTTCTTGCCGCAGCTAGATATGTCATAGGAACAATCTATTAGAGCGCGGCAAGTTATTTGTTGTAATATAACTTTATTCTGGGTACTATCTGCTATGTTACTTCCTTTATTCGGTTCCATCCCTTGTATGTTTCTACCCTACACTTTTAGGGAACTTGCCGGCGCAAGCATGCTTGCCGCGAGCGCTGAGTGCGGAACATCAGCAGCCTGTTGGCGGTGTTGCCTCCGGCAAGAAACCTTGTCGGGACTAATCGCAGCACACTTTCATTGTTGAGCGGAGTCGAAACAAAGTAAGGGCGCAACCTAGCCACGAGCTGGTTCCTCCGCGCATAGGTTTTCCATACAAGGCACGGTCGTTCAAGGAATATAACTTAAAAATTTAAAACTGACTGTGCTCAAACTTTGGCAACTTAGCTTTTCTGTCTTCTGTGTCCCCGCAAGGCTGTATTTTTTTGAACGACGCCTGGTCCACACCTTTATCCTTTCCTCCCCCCCGGTGAACTTGTGGGCGAAGGAACCTTCTTTTTGAACAAAAGAAAGAAGAGAAAATAAAGATATGGAGCCTTAAGGCTCGTTATTGCTTACCGGGGGCGAGTGCTGCACAAAGTGTCAGATAATACATGCAAAAAAGAAAAAGGCATGAAATTTGACAACATGTGCTAAGCATACGAATTTTATTTATGCACGGGATCTGCGCCCGACTTTGTACAAAGGGTTACATGCAACAGCGGCAAGGCTTGTACAAAAGGTGGTTGCCGGAACAGATTCCGGCAACCGCGCCTTATGGGTAAAACTTGCGAAGATGCTCTATGTTCCAGGAATTGCTCACCGGAAAGCCATCTTCGGTCTCAAGGCGGACAGCGCTGGGCCTAGTGACTCGTTTCACCCGATAAGGGCCTTCCCACTTCGGCGTCAACTTGTTGGAATTCTTGGCGGATTGAACGCGCCGAAGAACAAGGTCGCCTTCCTCGAAGCTTCTGGCATTAACTTTGCGGCTATGGTAGCGGCGCAAAGCTTGCTGGTAGCGAGCGGCTCGTACAGCAGCCTGAAGACGATCTTCCTCGAGGAGCAGCGCGTCATCTTGCCGCAGCTGCTCTTGCTCAAGCTCATCATAAGCGAGCACTCGAGGCGATCCGTATACGAGTTTCGTGGGGAGAACTGCTTCTGCTCCATAGACTAGAGCAAAAGGCGTCTGGCCAGTGGCTCGATTTGGCGTCGTCCTGATCGACCAAAGAACCACTGGCAGCTCCTCGATCCAATTTCTTCCGCACTTGCGCAGCCTGTCGAAAGTTCTGGTCTTGAGCCCGCGCAGCACTTCAGCGTTTGCCCTCTCCGCTTGACTGTTGCTTCTCGGGTGAGCAATACAAGCGAAGCAGATCTTGGCGCCAAGATCTTGGACGTACTGCATGAAGGTGCGGCTCGTGAATTGTGTGCCATTGCCGGTGATGATCCTGTTAGGGACTCCGAAACGGCAAACAATTGACTAGAATAACTTGATTGCTGATTGTGCTGTCACCTTCCTCACTGCTTCCACCTCCGGCCACTTCGTGAACTTGTCGATTGCTACGTACAAGTACTCGAAGCCCCCGACAGCTCGGGGAAAGGGGCCGAGGATATCGAGCCCCCAGACCGAAAATGGCCAGGATAAAGGGATTGTTTGGAGAGCTTGAGCTGGTTGATGTATCTGCTTGGAGTGGAACTGGCACGCTTCACACTTGGTTACTTGTGCAGTTGCATCCTGGAGAGCTGTCGGCCAGAAGAAACCTTGCCGGAAGGCTTTCCCGGCAAGTGCTCTTGCGCCAATGTGGTGACCACATATGCCTCCATGTATCTCCGCCAACAGCTCCTGTCCATCTTCCCGGGAAATGCACTTCAATTTCACTCCGTTGAATCTTCTTCTATACAGTATGTCATCGACAAACTGGTACATACTTGATTGTCGGGCTACTCTCTCCGCTTCTTCATGTTCTTCGGGAAGTTCTCCTGTCTGAAGGAAATGAATGATCTGCTGTGCCCATGCCGGAGCTTGTGGCTCAACGACAAGGACTAAAGGCGCAAATGCTGTTGCGGGAACATCTACTTCCACGGCAAGAATCTGTGTTTCAGTCGGAGCGTGATGCTCCCCGGCAAGCGTGTTGGGACACAGCTTGTCGGGAGCGTCTGCTTCGACGAAACAAACCCTAGGGCTTGTCGGAGCAGACTGCTCCTCAGCGCTCTTTGTGTTGATCTTGGGGACCTTCTTGACGGCGGCTTCGGGGAGCTCTGCCGGAAAGTAGTCGCCAGTAACCAACTTCCTCTTCTTGCTCTGTCCAGTTGATGGTGTGACAGATGGTTGAATCAGCTTGAGCACAAAAATTCCTGGTTCCACAGGTAACTTGAGTGTGGCGTATTTTGACAGGCCGTCTGCAATGTCGTTCTGAGCTCTCGGAACATGTTCCATCTGCAGGCCATCAAAATGTTCTTCTAGCTTCCTCACTTCATCAATGTAGGCTTCCATCAACCGACTCTGATAATCTTTGTTCACTTGACGGACAACAAGCTGCGAGTCACCCCTGACAATAAGCTTCTTGATCCCAAGGTCTGCCGCGATTCTGAGTCCGGCAAGCAAGCCTTCATACTCTGCAGTATTGTTTGTTGCTTGCTCCTTGGGAAAGTGCATTTGGACCACGTACTTCAGGTGCTCTCCGGTGGGTGCGTCAAGTAGTACGCCCGCACCGGCGCCTTGCAGCGAGAAGGCACCGTCAAAGTACATGATCCATTCTTTGCTCGCTTCCTTGACGGGGATGCTTGTCTCCGGAGTTTCTTCATCAGGTGTTGGCGTCCATTCTGCTATGAATTCTGCCAATGCTCGGCTCTGGATAGTTGAGGTACTCTCAAACTTGAGGCCAAAGCTTGACAGTTCCAGTGCCCACCCGACAATCCTGCCTGTTGCTTCTGGATTTTACAGTATCCTCTTCAACGGAAAGCAAGTGACAACTGTGATCTCATGTGCCTGAAAGTTATGGCGCAGCTTCCTCGAGGCCATGAGAAGGCCGAAAAGCAATTTCTGCACACCAGAGTACCTTGATCTAGCCCCCTGTAGAAGGGAACTGACAAAGTAAACTGGGCGCTGCACCATCTTCTTCTGTTTCTCTTCTTGTGGCTGCGCAGATCCATCCTTGCCGGAACCAGAACTTGTCGGGGAAGCCCCCTGCTTGTCGCTGGACTCGCTTGCCGCGGTCGCCGGCTCATCATCTGCCTCCCTCTCCGCTACTAACGCAGCACTAACCACTTGATTGGTTGCCGCCAGATATAGCAGCAACTTCTCTTGTGGCTTAGGTGCGACAAGTATTGGAGTGGAGGATAGGTATCTCTTCAAGTCCTGCAGCGCAGCCTCCGCTTCCGGAGTCCATTTCATTGGACCTGCCTTTTTCAAAATTTTGAAAAATGGCAGGGCGCGCTCAGCAGACTTAGAGATGAACCTACTGAGAGCAGCAACACAGCTGGCAAGTCTTCGCACATCCTTGACGTGCTTCAGTGCTTCGATCTGTTCAATGGCTTTGATCTTGTCGGGATTGGCTTCGATCCCCCGCTGAGATACAAAGAATCCGAGAAGCTTGCCGGAAGGAACTCCAAACACGCACTTCTTGGGATTCAACTTGAGATTGATCTTGCACAGATTTGCAAAAGTCTCGTCCAAATCTTGGATCAAAGTTGCTCTGTCTCTGCTTTTGACCACTATGTCATCCATATATGCTTCTACATTTCTGTGCAACTATGGCTCAAAAGCATGACTGACTACTCTTGCAAATCTAGAACCAGCATTCTTTAGTCCGAAAGGCATCCGTATAAAGCAGTACGTGCCACATGGAGTAATGAATGCGGTTTTCTCTTCATCCTCTTCTGCCATGAAGATCTGATGATATCCTGAGTACGCACCAAGGAATGAAAGCAGATCACATCCTGCCGTGGAGTCGACAATCTGGTTAATGCGCGGCAAGGGAAATGGATCCTTGGGACAAGCTTTATTAACATCAGTGAAGTCAATACAAAGCCTCCACTTCCCGTTCGCTTTGCGCACGACTACTGAATTGGCTAACCACGTTGGATGGAGTACTCCTCGGACCAGGCCTGCTGCTTCCAACTTCTTGATCTCCTCTGCAATGAACTCTTGGCGTTCTACTGCTTGTTTTATGACTCTCTGCTTGACGGGCCGCGCGTGAGGGCAGACGGCAAGGTGGTGCTCAATTACTTTCTTGGGAACACCGGGGATGTCAGATGGTTGCCATGCAAACACATCGACATTCGCCCGCAGGAAAGCAACGAGCGCGCTTTCCTATTTAGGGTCAAGCGTGGCACTGATGGTGAAGGTACCACCAGTGTCGTCCTCCTTGGCGGCCACTTTCTTGGTCTCTGGTGAAGCTGTCTTTGCCTTCTTGCACTTGCCGGTGGAGCTCGATGGTGCGTCCTCGACGGTAGCGCAGCACTCCGAAGAGGTGCGCTTGCCGGAGTGGGCATCAGAGCTACTCTTGCCGGACGTGGTCTTCTTCTTCCCCCCGGGAGCTTCAGCGGCAAGTGGTTTGCGTTCTGCTGCGGCTGCTGCTTCCCGGTAGATCTTGTCGGTACAGATAAGTGCATCTTTCTTGTCGCCATGGACAGAAATGACACTTATCGGACCGGGCATCTTGAGCACGTTGTAAGCGTAATGAGAGGCTGCCATGAACTTGGCAAGCACTGGACGGCCAAGTATCCCATTGTAGGGTAATGGGAAATCAGCAAGGTCAAATGTGACTCTCTCTGTCCTGAAATTCAGCTTGCTGCCAAACGTTACAGGCAGTGTGATCTTCCCCTTCGGCTTGCTCCTTCCCGGGTTGATTCCTTGAAAGGTGCCGGTCTCTTCGAGCTCGCTGTCGGGGATCTGGAGCTTCTTGAGCACCGCGGAAGAGATCAGATTCAGGCCGGCCCCGCCGTCAACCAGCATCTTCGTGACCTTGAGGTTGCGGATTGTTGGCGAAACCAACATCGGCAAGCACCCGACCGCAGTTATGCGATCAGGGTGATCTTCAACGTCGAAGATGATGGGCGTGCTGGACCACTTCAGAGGCTTGCGCGACTCAACGGACGGTTCTGCTGCATTTACTTCCCGCACCCACTGTTTGAGTTGGCGGTGCGAAGTGTGCAGAGAAGCACCGCCGTCAACGCACAAAAGCTCTCTTGCCTTCTGAAACTCCTGCTCGTCGGCCTCATCCTCATCCATCTCTTTATCTTCATCTTCGTCTTCATCCTTGTCGCGGCCGCGGGGAGGCCTGTCTCCTTGCCGCTGCTTGGCCTTGCCGCGGCGTCCTCCCTGGGCGGGACGCTTCTTGCCGGATCCTCCGCCACCTTCCTGGGCCTTCTCCTTGTCGCGGCGCTCGTATTCAGCTTTCTGCAGTTCCACGAGCTGCTCAACCTTCTTACAGGCCTGGAGGTCATGGCCCTTGGTGCGATGGATCTTGCAGTACTGCTTGCCGGAGCCGTCCTGCTTGTCGGCGGCCACCACAGCCTCACCGGAGTCACCAGCTTTTGCCTTCTCGGCGCCACCTCCGTTGCCGGACTGCTCGACGACTAGTACATCCTTAGCTTTTCTCTTTCTGTTGTTCCGCCTCCGGTTCTTCTTTGCCGGGGCGGCATCCTCACTGTCAGATCCTTCTGCTCCTGCATTCTCTCCGGGGAGTTTCCTCCCCTCCTCAGCACGTGCACACTTGTCGGCCAGAGCATATAGCTCACTGACATCTCTGATTTTGCACATTGCCATCTCCTCCCTCATCCTGCGGTTACGCACGTTCTGATGGAACACGCTGATAACCGCGGCAGGGTGGACGTCTGGGATGTTGCGCTGCACCTGGCTGAATCTCTGTATGTACTTGCGCAGGGGTTCTCCTTCCTTCTGGGTGAGCAGATGAAGGTCGCTCTCCTGGCCATGGGGTTTGTGGCCGCCTGTGAAGGCGCCGACAAACTGATGGCACAGGTCCGCCCATGAAGAGATGGAGTTGTCCGGCAAGTGCATGAGCCAAGATCTGACGTTGGGCTTGAGCACCAGCGGGAAGTAGTTGGCGAGAATCTTCTCGTCGCGCCCCCCGGCAGCCTGCACCGCGATGGTGTAGACGCTGAGGAACTCTGATGGATGTATCCTGCCATCGTACTTCTCGGGCACGTCTGGCTTGAAGTTCCTGGTACTAGGCCACTGGACCTGCCGCAGCTCACGGGTGAACGCAGGGCAACCCACCGCGTACGGCAAGTCGCCTGGTTCCCCTGGCGCATGCATATCAACGGTGGGCCCAGCGCGCTGGTCTGACTGACGCCGCACTTCTCTTCGATGTTCGATGTGAGTACGAGCGTCTTCGTGTCGTCGTTCTTGGAGAACTTGGCGTTGATCGCAGCGAGCTCGCGGGTCCGACGACGCGGTGGAATCGGTGTCGAGGTTGGCCCGGCGAGTCGGCGATCTTGGCCTTAGGGGCGGGGAGTGCATGGTGGTGGCACCCCCAGCGGTCTTGTCGGCGTCGGCTTGCGCCTGGGCGTCTTGGCGGGGCTTCGATGTGCTCAGTTGCCGGGGCTTGTCGCGGTTGGCGAAGCCGATGAGGCTCTGAATGGTGGCCCTCCAGTCGTCCATCTTGTCTGGCGCTGGAGGGTAATCTAGAAGTAGCTGGGCTCGGGCCAGCGCTTCCTCTCGAGTCTTGGGTGGCGGTGGCGAGCGACGCGAGGTGCGGGATATGCTCAAACTTCTAACAGTGTTAGAAGGAGCAATATCTCGTCCAGGCGACCGTACTGCACTCGTGCCAGCATGTTGGCGTGTACGTTGGCCTTGAGCGTCCCGCGACCCACCAGCTTGGCCTTGTTCCAACGCGAGTACGGTGCTAGGAGCACCGTGGCGTTGTCGATCCTGCACCTCCTGGGAGGGGTGCGGCGGATGTACAGACGCTGAAGCTTGCGGGGCCTTGTCCTTGGACCTGGTGACGACGTGAGTCCCCCCATCGGCGCCCGCTCCTCCGCCGGCGTCCACCCCAACGCCCGTTTGCTCCGGTGGCGGTAGGATAGTCGTAGACGGAGCGGCCACCTCCGAAGTCTTCTTCTTCGGTGGCATGTCGATGAAGATGTTGATGTAGCGCGCGCAAACGCCGGATCAGGTTCGCACAACCTCGACGCCCCCCTACCTGGCGCGCCAAAGATGTCGTGGGAAACGAACACCTATGGGGCAGGGCCCCTTTCGGTCCGGCAAGGGAGCGGAGGGTGCACGAAGAGCAGATCGAGGCAAAGCACGCAAGGGATTTTACCCAGCTTCGGAGCTCTCCGAAGAGATAAAACTCCTACTGCTGCTTTGTGTTTCTATTCTGTTCTTGCTTGAGAGCGTGTGTGTGTTGTAGTTTCGAATGAGTCGAACCCCTTCTACGTGCGCATGGGCCTCCTTTTTATAGTCTAAAGGGGTCACCGACAGGTGGCAGGGTAGAGAGAGGGGTAAAAAAGTAAAAACAGGGGTTGGTACAACCGCTATCAACAGTGCCCCCTACCTAACTCTGACGGCAGGGGACAAGGGCATTTAATGCCCGTCCGGTCGCCTAAACAGTGCAAGAAACAACCGTTAGGGGTGCCACCGATCGCCACGATGGCCTTCTAGTCATCTTCACTTGCCACCTCGCACCGCTTGGCTGCACAGCTACCCGCCACGTGCACCAGGAGCGATCCTGCGGCGACACGTCGTCGGATGCGCTGGAGCGTGGGCGCAGAGTGGTGGCTTCACCGCGGCAAGCGCCTTGCCGCGGTCGCTGTCTTGTCGCACCCGCAAGCTTGTCGCTCGCCGGGCCTTGCCGGGACGCGCGGTGCGTCGCGGCAAGTCTCTTAAAATGCCTTGGTTGGCCTTCCCGGCAAGCTCCTCTTGCCGGGGTCTTGTCCTTCCCGGCAAACTCCTCTTGCCGGGACTCTGTCTTCTCAGTTAAACACTTTGTTCTTGAATGGCAGTAATAGGAATAGCGAAGGATCTTGGCGGACGCCCGGCAAGCCTTGCCGCGGGACGCTGCGACTGCCCGTGCACAAGTTCGGGATACTAAGGTACCCCTTCTTTAGTACACCGACAAAGATGAATTGGGGTCGGACTCGTTCTCGCGTAGAAAACAGATCCGAAAAGCGATGCACTAATCGGAAGGTTCCCGGAGTTTGGACGGTCGGATCGAGCTGAAATTTTGAGAGGTGGTAGATATGAGAATTCCGCAGCAGCTGAACGGTTGGATCTTCCAAAGGACCTCCGAGCTGGGCTCTGGAGACCACGCTCTTAACTCGTCCAGATTCCCGTCCAGATTTGACAGGGCTCCGGTATATCGCAGATTGCCAGAGATTCCTCCATCGGAACTCGAGGAAATTTTCCAGGGTTGTTGTAGACTCAATTCCGCACAATCCCACCGAAGCAATCGTTAAAATGAGACTCGAGGTGGCGGTGGCGGCGGATACAAGTTTGTTGTCCAGAAAAATAGCACGGTAGCCTGGGGGCAATGATGACGTTGCACCCCCGGGCTCCGAGGATAATTTCTCCATGATCATGATAGAGATCGGAGTTGATGTTGATGAAGGCCCTCATCCGAACATAATGATTGGAGGTAGGGCGCAGTCCTTTGTTAAGCCAAGGTGACCAGTCGAGCCGGTGACGAAGAAGTCGACGTCGCAGTTGATCTGCAATCGAGCCATTGATCTTTTTGCCGATCACACAGCGGAACTCTCAATGGAAGCACCAATGTCAGTGTCAAAACCGGCGAATCTCGGGTAGGGAGTCCCGAACTGTGCGTCTAAGGCTAATGGTAACAGGAGGCGGGTGAAGGAGTCCTGGATTAGGGGGTGTCCGAACAGCCGGACTGTGTACAACGTTCGGACTATTGAAGCATGAAGATACAAGACTCAAGACTTCGGCGCGTGTCTGGATGGGACTCTCCTTTGTGTGGAAGGCAAGCTTGGCGATCCGGATATTATATTTCCTTCCTTGTAACCGACTCCATGTAAACCCTAGCCCTTTCCTGTGTCTATATAAACCAGAGAGGTTGGTCCTTAGAAGGCCGATCACAATTACAATGACACCATCATAGGCTACCTCTTAGGGTTTAGCCTCTACGATCTCGTGGTAGATCTACTCTTGTACTAGCCATATCATCAATATTAATCAAGCAGGAAGTAGGGTTTTACCTCCATCGAGAGGGCCCGAACCTGGGTAAACATCTGTGTCCCTTGCTTCCTGTTACCATCAGCCTTGACGCACAGATCGGGACCCCCTACCTGAGATCCGCCGGTTTTGACACCGACATTGGTGCTTTCATTGAGAGTTCCTCTGTGACGTCGCCGCAGGGCTCGATGGCTCGTCTCATCGTCAAGGACGACATTATCTCGGAGGGAGCTCTGGCTGTAGGCCAGACTCTCCGACTCGACGGCTTTATCATGGTCGCCCCATCGGCGGTAGCGCCGATGATGGCCTCTCGGTTCATCAATCATAACCTTCGCGTCAGTTCGGAACTTGCTGAACAGATGGATCCAATGGAGCTCTCCTCCCTTAATGAACTCTTGGATCGCATCGCCGCTCTGGGAGTCGCTACAGACTACGACCAGATTAGGCTTAAACCCGACCAAAGGGACATCAGGTCCCCGCCGGCCACCCATGAGATAGCGACAGTTGAGAAACCACACGCAGATTGCCCCTCAACTTTGAGGACAAATTATGTTCGGATCACCGAACTCCTTGAGCCGACTTGCTCAAAGGAAAATATGACCCAGGTCCCGGACTTAGAATCGGGCATTGGGCCGAAGAAATTGGGCAGCACTCCGGTTCTGAGCTATTAAGCTCGGAACCGCCCGTACCCTTGGGCGCTAGATCGGATCAAAATCCGGATTCTGCTAACAACACCTACCTGGACTTAAACTGTCTCTCCCGCATCAGGCAAGAACCCCAGGAGACCGTACATCACTACTGGGCCAGATTCCTCCTTGCGCTTAACAAGGTCAGGGACTGCCGCGAGGAGAACATGGTCTCACTGTTCTGCAAAAACTGCACGGACGAAGGGCTCCTCAATGCTATAAGCCTCGTGACATAGTACGCTTCGCGGACTTGGCAGTCATATTACGGAAGTACTGTGCGATGGAGAGCACTTGGAAAACCCAAATGGAATTTTGGGATAGTACATCTCTCACCAAGACCTTTGTTCGAACCAAACGGACAAACTCCCGTAAGTCGTTCGATCCAATCCCGAAGAAACCAAGGCCCACCCCAGGGCGGGGATCCGTATTGGAAGAATGGCTCGATGGGCCATGTAAGCTCCACAGTGCTCCGGATACAATACCAACTCATAGCCTTAGGGCATGTTGGATACTCCGGCAGGTGGCAAAAAGTGGCGAGGATCTTCTTGTAGGCCATCAAGCGGAACAACATCCTGCCAGCGAACACAATATAGTACTAACAGTCTTCAAGACTTTTTCCTCGAACAATAGGCACAAGCGAGCTCGTCGAAGCTCCGCTGAAATTTACCATGTGGCAAAGATAAACCCCTGGAGCGACACTGCTATAACTTTTAATGCCAGTGATGAACCTCGATTCCAGACTGTCCGGGCACCAGCCGCTCTGGTCCTTAGCCCGATCGTGGATGGCTTTCGGCTCACTAAAGTACTCATGGACGGCGGAAGCGGATTAAATTTGATTTATGAAGAAACACTCAGCAAGATGGAAATTGATAAAAGCCGCATTGAGTAAAGCGGCATGACCTTCAGGGGAATTATCCCTACCCGGGAAGCATGGTGTGCGGGAAAAATCACACTAGATGTGGTATTCGGCACCCCGGAGAATTATAGGTCCGAAGAAATCACATTCCAGGTGGCTCCTTTTAGCAGCGGATACCACGCCCTTCTAGGGCGGGACGCGTTTACAAGCTTTCAAGCTGTACCCCGTTACGGGTACATGAAGCTCAAAATTCCCGGACCCAATGGAATTATCACTCTAGCCAGTGATCCGGATGTCGCACTTCACGCCGAAAATAAAACCATAGCACTAGCCTTGGAAGCATTATCTGAAGCGCTATCAGCCGAAGAGTTAACAACACTGCGGTCCACCATGGACAGGGATGACATGATACTAGATAAGCGACCCGAGTCCACCTCATTTAAGCCTGCAGACAAGATGGTCAAATTCCAGGTCCATCCAACGGACCCCACGAAGACAGCTTCCATCGAGACACAGCTGAGCCCCGCCTTGGACGCCGCACTGCGAGATTTCTTACGCGAGAATTGGGACATTTTCGCCTGGCACCCATCGGACATGCCAGGCATCCGACACAGATTGGCCGAACACAGCCTCAATATTCTAAAAGGATACAAACCGGTCAAGCAAACCCTAAGGCGATTCTCAGAGCCCAAACGACAAACAATGGGGGAAGAGTTAGCCAGGCTACTCGAGGCCGGATTCATCAGAGATATTAAACATCCGGATTGGCTGGGAAATTTGGTAATGGTACCAAAGAAGGACAAATCCTGGCGCATATGCGTCGACTTCAAAGACCTCAACAAGGCTTGCCCCAAGGATCCCTTTCCCCTCCCTCGCATCGATCAAATCATCGATGCCACAGCTGGACACGACTCGCTGTGTTTTCTCGATGCATACTTTGGATACCATCAAATAAAGATGGCAGAGTCTGACCAAGCTGCAACAGCTTTTATAACGCCATATGGCCCTTTTTACTTCAACACTATGCCCTTCGGGCTCAAGAATGCTGGCGCAACCTATCAACGCATGATTCAAACATGCCTAGAAAAACAAATCGGCAAAACAGTGGAAGCATATGTGGACGACGTGGTCATAAAAACTAGACACGTCGAAACCCTGATAGATGACTTGAGGCTCACATTCGATAACCTCTGGACATACGACATTAAGTTGAATCCAAAAAAATGCGTCTTCGGCGTCCCATCGGGGAAACTGCTGGGCTTCATTGTTTCCAATAGAGGAATTGAAGCGAATCCGGCAAAAATCCGAGCTCTCTCACTGTTAGCTATACCAACAGACCTCAAGCACATCCAGAAGCTAGCCGGATGCATGGTTGCTTTGAGCCTCTTTATCTCCAGGATAGGAGAAAAGGCATTGCCTCTTTATCGCCTCCTTCGGCGCACCGAACACTTTGTATGGACGGATGCAGCCGCGGCCGGACTCGATGAAATAAAGACCTTACTGGCCAGTAATCTAGTCCTAACAGCGCCGAACATCGGCGAGCCTATGCTATTGTACATAGCGGCAACACATCAAGTTGTAAGCGCAGCACTCGTCGTCGAACGAGAGGTTGATGGATACAAATTCCCGCTCCAAAAGCCGGTTTATTACATAACCACAGTCCTCACCCCATGCAAATCCCAATACCCACACTATCGAAAAATAGCATACGCGGTCTTCATGGCATCCCGGAAGCTGCGACACTACTTTCAAGAGTGTTCGATCACAGTAGCCTCTGAAGTACCACTCAATGACATAATAAACAACCGTGATGCTGCGGGCCGGATTGCTAAATTGGCCATTGAGCTCCTTCCGTTCGACATAATGTACAAACCACAGTGGGCCATCAAGTCGCAAGTACTGGCCGACTTTGTCACCGAATGGATGGAGGCCGAACTCCCTAAAGAGTACGGCGCATACTCCAACTGGATCATGCACTTCGACGGCTCTAAAATGATGGCCGGATTGGGAGGAGGTGTAGTCCTGACGTCCCCCACCGAAGACATGGTCCAGTATGTCCTCCAAATACTTTACACAGACTCCAACAATGCAGCCGAATATGAGGCTTTGCTGCATGGTCTTCGGATGGCGGTATCTATGGGCATCCAACGCCTGGAAGTGCGCGGGGATTCGAACCTCGCAATATCACAATTAAACGGAGACTTTGATGCCAAGGATCCAAAAATGGCGGCCTACTGTAATGTCATCCTCAAAATGTCAGCTCGGTTCGAGGGACTCAAATTCCACCATGTGGCTCGAGAAAACAATCAAGCGGCGGACGTCCTCGCCCGCATCGGCGCCAAACGCAACCCTGTCCCACCTAACATATTCCTGGAAAGGCTGTTCAAGCCATCCGTAGTATGGGAAGGGGAGTCTGGAAATACCAGCACGGATCCGAACACACCCCCTAATTCTGAACCGTCAGACACAATCGGAGGCTCTGCCACCAAAATAACATCTTCGGCCCATGAAATCATGGCCGTAATTGCCCCGTGGACCGAGCCTTTCTTGGCCTACCTAAATAGGCAGGAGCTCCCCGAAGACCAAAACGAAGCACGCTGCATAGTCCGGCACTCTAAAGCGTGACCGGAGTGCTCCAAAGGTGCATCTCCGAAGAGGAGGGGCGGCAACTCTTGGCTGAAATCCATGCCGGACTGGGCGGACACCATGCCGCGGCTCAAGCGCTAGTCAGCAAGGCCTTCCGTACAGGCTTCTATTGGCCAACGGCCCGAGCAGACGCACAGGACCTCATCCAACATTGCGTCGGTTGCCAGCTCTTCGCAAATCAGAGTCATATGCCCCCTACCGCTCTCCAAACAATCCCCATAACTTGGCCCTTCACCGTCTAGGGGCTGGATATGGTCGGACCCCTTAAAGGGGGAAGCCATAAGAAAATATACTTATTGGTCATGGTGGACAAGTTCACCAAACGGATAGAAGCCAAACCGGTTAAAACGGACGAATCTGGACCTGTTATAGACTTCATATCCGGGGTCGTACACCGATACGGCGTCCCCCACAGCATCATCACTGATAATGGCTCAAATTTCACAGCCGATGAAGTGAAAACTTGGTGCGGCAAAATGGGCGTTAAGCTCGACTACGCTTCCGTCTACCACCCACAAACAAACGGCCACGTCGAATGGGCAAACAGTCTCATTATGAGCGGCATCAAACCCAGACTAGTGCAATCTTTAACAGAATCGGATACGCACTGGGTAGAGGAGCTCGACTCTGTACTCCGGGGGCTACGGACCACACCGAATCACACAACTGGATATACACCATTTTTTATGGTCTACGGTGCAGAATAGTACAACCCAACGACATAATACATGATTTGCCATGCGTACGCATGAACGAAGAAAAGGAAGCCGAGTTAGATCGGCAGGATAACTTGGATGCCCTGAAGGAGGAGCGCGATGTCGCAGAAGCCCGTTCCGCATTCTATCAGCAGCAGGCTCGGCGATATCAAAGCAGAGAAGTGCGGGCCAAAACTTACAATATTGTGAGCTCGTTCTACGCCTAGCGGAGAAGAAGAAGGACAAACTCAAACCCAAGTGGGAAGGTCCCTTCGTCATTGACAAAGTTCTCACCGGAGGAGCATACTGTTTACATAATGCATCCGATAACAGACTCGAGCCGAACCCATGGAACGCGGCTAGACTCCGGAGATGCTACGCCTAGCACCGAACTCAGTGTTCGTCTCCTTACCCCTCCTTTTTTAATTATGCTCCACCCCTTTTCTCTCCTATCTCGACCCTTTTTTTCCTCACACAAAGTATTTAATACAGTGCGGACTTCCGGATCACTCCGGCCGTACTATGTGTGTAAGCTATACCTGGGGGCTTCCTATTCGGAAGCTAGACATAATTACTTTAAATGGCTTTTTGCCCATCGCATATGCGTTCTCTATCCATATGTGCCTTTTCTTCACCATTATATGCATCGATATGACTTAAGATGTGGCCAAGCTGGGTTGCATGTCTCTTGTGTTTATGCCCTACGTTCCCGTTAATTCGGCTAGGGCATAAGGGGAGCACCTCTGCGATTGTTACTGCTGGTTAAGCCGGATGTGTACCTCAGACTGGGTGAAGCCAATAGCTAGTTTCCTTAAGAGAATATTCGATCGGTGAACAAAGGATGTATTCGTTGGTTACAACAAAAAAACCATCCTGCGCCATCGTTCACAGTCCGGACATGTGCATTGGCGCATGCGTACCCAGGGAAAGGAACCCCTAACGGAACTATTCTCCCTGGAAGATGTTTCTTACTATCCATGTAATATAACATAACTAGTTGGGTACTTCTCTGTTCAAGCACTTATGACCCATATGCCTGGTCTCCACGCATACCTCGGTTTTGTATAACTGAGCGGGTATTCGGACACACCCCGGACTATAGGATCCGGCGGCTGAAGCAAAAAGGTCCGCCATGACAAATGATTTTAATCCGGCTAGGGGCTACTTATGCCCATTAAATTACATAGTCACTTGGACTGACTATATTCCTCCTCTACACCATCTAACAGGCTATCTAGCTTACAATCCTATTGAGAATACTTAGCGGCTAATGCTACCTGGTCATATACCAGGAATTTCTTGCCCATCGGGCCCCGCCGCTCCTACTTTGGCCATATGGTTCGGGTCCAGCTTGGTGTAGTGCATCTTCACCATTGCCCAGGCTTCTCTTGCTCCTTGCCGGCATGCTGATATCTTCCACAGACGGAAGCGCCGTCGGGCTCCTTGAAGCAGGTCCGCAAGCTCCCCCATGCGATTCGGCAGGAGGCTTGATGGCCACAAGGCCTGAGCATCACCGTGCATCACCTACCGAGCACGCTCGTGCAACTGCGAAAGCTCTTGCAGCATATCACCTGCAGATGAGGGCATCTCCTCTTTAGGGCGACCCATTAACATTCCTGCAAGCAAAAAAAATTCAAAAAAACTTCCTCGCTGAACTATCACACAGTTCGTTTGAGCTCTTACCATAAATGCCGCGTCGAAGCCTTTTGTTCTCCTTCATGGAGTCCGCCAGTTGAGCGAGGACGTCCTTTAATTCCACGTCCAGACGAATATTGGCATCTTGTAGCTGGTTCTTCTCTTGCGTCACCTGCGTAAGGATGCGCTCGCCAGCCTTTAGCTGCCGTTGGAGATGTGAGTCGTCATCCATTACGCCCTCCGGATAAACCCCGGGATTATCTGCAGAATTTTCTGTTACAATAACCACACCAGCCATTTACTAACTGGTACATCTGCGCACAATGGAGACAAATATTACCAGAGGGGGCCTTCCGGGATCCCTCTAACTTGGCTACCGCATCCATCAGCTGGGCCTTGCATGCCTCCAGCTCCCGAGCCAATTGTTCATTCTTGTCCACAAGGACCTGTGCATATATTGATCCTTCAAATAGTTGTCCCAACTATCTCAAGTCTCAGGGGCTACTGCTATACATACTTGTCAAAACTTTCTTACCCGTATATCTTTGGTGTACTGATTCGTCGGTTGGGCAAGCCTGCCTCGAGCAGCTCGGACGTATGCGTCTGCCGAATTGAAGGCATTGAAAGCCTCTTCAGAAAAGATGTTGTTCCTAAGCACGACCCTCCGGCCAGTGATTCATGGCGCTTTCCACCTTAGAGTACGTGGCCGAACACATATTCGCGTCCACTGTCGGAGAACTGCGCGGTTCTGGCCCCGTGTCCGCCTCCGCCCTCGAAGCCGGTTCTAGAACCTGGCTGGTGGAGGCGTGATTGGTGGGATTCCCGGATATAGTCTGGCTGCTCCTCTTCCTGCCAGACACAAAGGGTGCTATCATATTTCAAATACTATAAACCGTAGGACATGTCATTACTTTACCTCTGCAGCAGTGTGTCAACCCTCACCGCCTTCCTCTTGAGCCTGCCCGATCCGGACTCCCGTGGTTGACGAGTCCCTAGGGGATCGTCCCCGCGCTCCGACCGTCGTCTCTGCGAACAGCACGACGCCTCAAGGGTAAATCATAATCTTGAGGGGAATCCTCTTCAGAGGATAGGGTTTTTAGTTCGGCTTACCTGCGACACAGGGAGCAGTCCAGGATAGTCGGGTGTAATGGCCACTAAGGCGCCATCCCAGCTCGCTTGATGAAATACCCCGTTGACAAGCTCCACAGTGATATCCGGATCTTCTTTGAGTCCGGGATCTAAGGCCCTTCCAGGGTCCTCTGGTTGCGGGGAAGGGTTGAGGATTCCTTCTACGGCCCTCCTCAGTTCCTGCTCAGAAGCATTGATGCAATTAATCTTAGCAGAAGAATGCTAGAGTAAGTGAAGCAGTGAAAATAATGGCAACTTACCCACTCTGGGGGTTGTACATGGAGAATCCGTCCCGCGTTTTTATGCGAAGGAATTCCTCCTCTTCCCCTTTGTACAAATCGGACAATATCCTTGCCAAAGTGGCAGCAGAGTCCGGACCCTTATGGCCGCAGTGGGTGGCGTCGTCTTCCCCGTTGAAATGCCACATGGGCTTCCCCCGATATTGGAGTGGTTGCACTCCCCGCCTTATGCATATCGCCATGACCTCAACTATTGTCAGTCCGGTTTTGGCCAGTAGCTTTATCCTGTTCATCAAGAAGTATATTTCCCTTGTGTCCTCTTCTTGAGGGCCCCGGGGGCGCCAGCTTAGGCGTGCCCTCGGCGGGGCGTTGCTGAACTTGGGGAGACCTGTCCGGACTGGATCCGGGAGGGAGAGTGAGGTTTGGATCTGAGAATTCCCGTCCCTTCAAATAGACGGTCGGCTCGGAGGATCAAGGGTGGCAAATGCAAAAATGTCATGACTCCTCGCATTCGCTCGACACGTGGAGATGGTCATTACTGAGGCACTGAAGCCGAGGAGCACAACATTGATTGGAGGCCGGACACTATTCGTTGTAACAGGTACTTTGGAGTATTCGGAGGAGGAACCCGTCTTGCAATGCCGAAGACAATACTGCACGCCGGACTCGTCGTCATTGAAGCCTGGTTCAGGGGCTACTGAGGGAGTCCTGGATTATGGGGTATCCGGACAGCCAGACTGTGTACAACGTCCGGACTATTGAAGCATGAAGATACAAGACTCAAGACTTCGGCCCGTGTCCGGTTGGGACTCTCCTTTGCGTGGAAGGCAAGCTTGGCGATCCGGATATTATATTTCCTTCCTTGTAACCGACTCCATGTAAACCTTAGCCCTCTCTGGTGTCTATATAAACTGGAGAGGTTGGTCCTTAGAAGGCCGATCACAATTACAATCAGACCATCATAGGCTAGCTCTTAGGGTTTAGCCTCTATGATCTCGTGGTAGATCTACTCTTGTACTACCCATATCATCAATATTGATCAAGCAGGAAGTAGGGTTTTACCTCCATCGAGAGGGCCCGAACCTGGGTAAACATCTGTGTCCCTTGCTTCCTGTTACCATCAGCCTTGACGCACAGATCGGGACCCCCTACCCGAGATCCGCTGGTTTTGACACCGATAGAGGGGGACACGACGTTTAACCAGGTTCGGGCACTCTCGATGGAGGCAATACCCTACTTCCTGCTTGAGTGATCTTGATGATATGAGTATTACAAGAGTTGATCTACCACGAGATCGTAGAGGCTAAACCCTAGAAGCTAGACTATGATTATGATTGTTGTTGTCCTCTATCGACTAGCCTGGCCTCGGTTTATATAATGCACCAGAGGCCTAGGATAACAAGAGTCCTAGCCGAATATGCCGGTGGGGAGGAGTCCTTGTCTTGATCACCAAGTCTTGTGGAATCTTCCTTATATGCGGCAGCTGTCCGAACTGGCCCATGAGTATACGGCCACGGGGGTCCTTACCGTCAGTTACCTCAGTGTCTTGTTTCATTTTTTATTCCTTACTGATCGGGAGACGACATGGTGAGCACCCCCTAGTCCAGGAGACCGTCAGTTACCTCAGTGTCTTGTTTCATTTTTTATTCCTGCATCTAATACCTGCATGTCCCTACTTGTTGATTGTACGTTGAGAATCATGTACACGTTATCTTGCCACCTCTAGTTGATGCTTGAGAACATCTGCACAATCCAATTCCAATCCATAATCATTCGGTAACGGCCATACCGCACTGCTCGCAGATCTTTGTGTTGATATCACTTCATCCCGAAATGTTTCTCTAAGTACACATGACTAGGGCAAAAATATAGTTACAACAGTGAAGAGAGCAAGACAGACTATTTTGTACATGGGAAAACAGGACTAACAATAATGTTACACGTCATGAAGCATAAGCAGGTGATATTTTAAAAATTATAAAAAAGGTAGTTTGTCCATCCTGCATACAAAAATCTCTCTTAGCTCACCGAGGAGCATGATGTTGGGGCCCAATCCAAAACACAGACAAGTTAACAATTTAGACAGCATGTTGTGTATAAGTAAGCAAGCAGTTGGCCATTTTATAGCTCAATTAAAGTCTTAGGGAGCATAATGAACAGCAGAGGATTCATACAAACATATTACAGCAAGCAAAACTATGCACTCATTAGCCTAGTATAAACTAGATTGTGAGCCTCATGCAATAATAGTTGGTTAATAAACTTCAAAGCTTCAGGCACACTTCGTGTCAGATTTCGGGTTCCGGCAGACCCTTGAGGTTCGAACACTGGGGTGCGCACAAAGATCTTTCCCCTACCAGCCCACGCCTCGAAGTCTCGCAAGGATCTAAGCAAGAAAGATGAACACACAAGGGACACGAGATTTATACTGGTTCAGGCCACCATTGTGGTGTAATACCCTACTCCAGTGTGTGGTGTGGTGGATTGCCTCAGGGGCTGATGGTGAACAGTACAAAGGGGGAACAGCCTCGCGAGGGGCTGTTCTTGAGCTGGTGCGATGCACTGCTTGGGTGAGTTCAGTTGCTTCAATCTCTCTCTGATCGATTTGTTCTCTGGATCCATATGCTCTCTGGATCGATCCCCTCTCTCTCCTGTGGTGGCTAGTCCTATTTATAGAGCGAGCCCCGGGCCTCTTCCCAAATAATGAGCGGGAAGGGCGCCAACGATTGGCCATTTTGAAGGGGAACATCTAGTACACTTATCCTGACTAAAGTTGGTCTTCGGCTGCTAAAGGCTCTGACGATGACGTTGCCATGGGCTCCACGATGACCTCCATCCTGCCGTTCTGCTGGTCTTGGTCTTGTTGCACCGAAACAGTAACCTTTGCCTGATGCCTTGGTTCTGTGCTTGCCCCCTTTGCACCAAAAGGGAAACAAGGACACTGCACAGGCCGGCGCCCGCCTGGAGCCCGCCTGGTCTCGATCGTCATGGCTTGCGTCACGGGCTCCTCGGGAGGTGCCCTGCCTTGATCTCTCCGCCTCCTCGCAAGCCTGCTTGAGGAGGCTGCTCCTGAGGAAGCTTCCTGTTGACCGCCCCGCGAGGCTTGGCCCCTCGTGAGGGTCTTGAGCTTGAGCTGATGAAGCTGGGCTGCATTGGGCCCCCACTTGAGCCACGCCGCAGGCCACAGGCAGGCAAGTCTGGGGACCCCTGTTGCCAAAACACCGACAGTAGCCCCCGGGCCCAAGGCGTGCCCGGACTTGGCTTAGCAAAGAAGCAAAGGGGCAAGTGCGAAGTGCCGCGGGCCCCAACAGCCTGTGGCCTTGGGCTCCGCGTGGCGACTGATTGGACGTTGGCGTCTCCGCTTCCCCACGACGCCTCGGCAACCGCACGACTTGACAAGTCCTTGCATGCAAAAACTGGTCATGATTACCTGCGATCGTGGAGGCCGACGGTTGGCCTCCTCCGGCTATAAGTACGGAACGGCGCGAGCCATTCCAGTTCATCTCCCTCTGCTACTCCTCTTCTTCTTCATCTTCACCATTGCTCCGTCTCACGCCGATGGCACCAATCCACCGGTTCTCTACAGAACAGAAGGGAAAGGCCCCCCGAGAGGGTCCTGACCCGCTTCCGCCGAAGAAGCGGCTAGTCCTCTGCCGCCGAGACGAGGGCGCGCGGCAGGAGGCAACGAGGCCCTGGTACGAGCGGCCGCCGCCGGGGTTCCTGCTGCCCTTGTACGCCCGCATCAAGGGCTTTGGAGAAGAGAGCGCCGAGCGACACCGACGGTGCCGCCATCGACGCCGGCGGGTCACGGCGGTGCGCGTCGTCCCCCTGGAGTCCACGCCGAGGGATCCTCTCGCGAGCTTGTGATCCACGCCGCTATGCCTCCCCGGTCTTGGATTCGCCTTCCTCCGTCCTTCGCCTTCGAGATCCCGCCGAGGGGACCTCTTGAGCTCTGGCTGCAGCACGTTGACTGCAGCACCCTTGCGACTAGAGCGTAGGTCGATGTTGTTGCTCCGGGCAAGGTCTACATGCTGGGGCGAAATCGCCCGGGTCTGCCGAACAGGGGGCGCCCTCGTAATCCACCTCGTCTACGATGGCGCCTCCCTGATGCTCTTCAAGGTCTTCGACGCGGAAGGACGCCGGCTGGAATGCTGCCCCGAGAAAGGCGGCTGGGGCATCGTCGTGGCGAGGACCAGGCCCGCCAATCGCTTCCCCAGCAGCTCCTCTGGCGGCAGCGGAGGTGCCGGAGGGTCCAGCGACTCCGCCGAGCTTCACGCGACTCCGGAGACGAGCGACGATAGCTACGAGCCCCCGAGCTCGTGTCGCGCTCGGAGCAGGGCGGGCTCGTCAGGCTGCCGACGCCATTGATCGGGATGGGGTTGGCGCCGGTGCCTGACGGCCCACTGTTGATGATGGCGTCTCCTGCGGAGGCGCGCGTAGTTAGTGCTCCTTAGGTTTAGCACCTTTTGTTCCCTGCGAGGAATCGAAGTACCACCCCGCGGGGGTATATAAGGCTCTGGCCACGTCTTTTGTGAATATTATATCCTCGTGATGAATCAATGCGAGATGCTTGTCCTGTCCCGGCTTTGCTCCCCCTTTCTTTCCTCACGAGGGCTTGGTGCTCTACGCTGACAGGTCCCGGTCCCCAGGCAGGCTTCAGCCGTCGCTGGTATGCGAGGTCGCGATGCCATGGTCAAGGCCAGGAGGTGAGCGGCCCAAGGTCCAGTAAGAGCCCCTGAGTCGCGATGCTTAGGAGGTCGCCTTTACCGCTCAAGCAGCCTTCACTGGGCGAGAAAGGCAAGCAACATTGCCGTGACAGAGCTGCAGTAGGCGAGGGTTAAGCGCCTGAGTCGAATTAGTTTTCGCGTGACTTACCTCGTAGGTTTGGAGTAGTTTTCATTGAGGTGTCGGGCATGCGCGGCGGTAGCTGAGGTGCTGCTGGGTTAGGCCCTCGCGAGCTTCTTCCCTCTCCCCCGCACTTCCCTTAATGCTCTACGTCCTCAGGTCCCGGCCCTCGAGCGAGCTCAGCTGCCGCTGGTATGACAGGTCGCGATGTCGTGGGTCAAGGGCAGGGGGTGAGGGCTCGAGAGCCAGTAAGAGCCCATGAATCGTGATGCTCAGGCGCCCCCTTTTAACGTGCAAGCGGGTCGTGCCGGAGAGAAGGAGAGAAGGCTCGTGATGCCACCAGCGTTACTCCTGGAGCGGGTCCTACATATCAATTACGAGGGGAAGCAAGGTTTGTCGTCACGGTTGCTAGCCAACCATTGGTCGCTCCAAGGGAGTGATTGGGGCACCGAGGGCCTGGTGAGGTGGCGCCTTGCGGGGCTGCCGCCGCCAGAGCTCGGCCACTCAGATTTTTCAGCGTTGCAGGGACGGACCCGTGCGCAAGTGTCGTGCCAGAGCGAGCGGCTCCAAAGGTAGGTGTCAATCGAGCAGGCGATTAAATGAAGCAGGTTAAGCATGAAGGAACAAATCCATTTCAGATAGATCCGGAAGAAGTAAACGCCACTGGGTCAGGCCCGAGCGGCTTGGGGATAATGCAGCCTGAGGGGCGCCCCCAACAAGGTAGGTAAAGAGCATAAGCAAAACGGATACATGCCGCAGGGACGAACCCACGCGACCAGGGAATGATGCGGCCCTGCGGGCGCTCCCAGCTGAAAATGGAACTTGGAAAGATATCACCTGATACCATTGCAGAGCGAGTGACGGAGTAGCTGACGACGTGTGGTGAACAAGCAACCCCTCATGAGCCTTCGGAGCCCTGAGCCTCGGGAGGCTCTGGGGGGTCCAGGCGGCTCCTCAAGGTCCATCTCCATCTCCTCCAGGAACGCGCGGTGCCTGGCCACCCGAGCTTCCAGGATGCTCCTCATCATGCGCTGGTGGGCAGCAGCCGCGTTCGGCAGGCCGAAGGCCATGCGAACGTAGCTGTGAGGTGGACCCTCACAACGCCCCACGCATGAAGGCCAGAGGCGCTCCTAAGATGCGGCTTGGTTGAGCCCTGGTACGTCGATGCAGACACGCGGCCCACCATCCTCGCCGGGATGTGGGGCTACGGCGGGTAGGTGGCGACTGCCGTGCATGACTCTTGACTCCTGTAGCTCCTGAATGTTTCTCGCGATGAACTCCTGAGGGTTTGGCCCTCCTTGCCTCATGCCTTCCTGAGGGAAACGTGCCTTGAAGCATGCCTCCAAGTGGTGCCCGAGCGCCTCCCTCGTGACCTTGGCGAGGTCGGTGGCCCTCCAGGAGAGAGCCCCCGAGCCCTGTCCAAGGAGGGCACCGGGCGCGCCTTCCTATGCGACAGAGGGGGGCGCCCCTTGAACAGGCGCGGATCCTGACGCAAAGCCTCCGGAGGTGCCTGCCTCACGAGTGTTCGAGCCAGGTGAAGCCTTCTTCTTCTTAGGGACCGCCTCGGGGAGCCTCCCGCTCCTGTGATCTGGGTCTTCGATTGCCGCGGCCTGGAAGGCACGCTGAAGAGAACACACTGCATCCCTTTCCTCACGAGGCACTGTGATGATTCCACCGCTTCCTGGCATCTTGAGGACATTGTAGCCATGGTGAGTCACTGCCATGAATTTGGCCAGAGCTGGGTACCAGAGGATGGCATTGTATGGCAGACGAATGTGGGCGACGTCGAAGTCAATGAGTTCGGTGCGGTAGTTGTTGTGCTTCCCAAAGGTAACAGGAAGGCGAACTTGCCCTATTGGAACGGTGGAACCGTCAGTGACTCTTGAGAAAGGCTTGGTCGGCTGAAGCTGATCGTATGGCACTTGGAGATTGTTGAATGTCTCGATGGACAGGACGTCGAGTCCAGCTCCACCGTCGATGAGGGTCCTGGTGACTTGCACATTGCTGATGACTGGGGAACAAAGCATCGGGAGGACTCCGGCTGTTTCTGCGCACTTGAGCTGATCCGCTGAGCTGAATGTGGTAGCGCACGCAGACCACCTGAGAGGGTGCATGAGCTCAAGCTTGTGGAGGACTGCATTCACCTCGCGAGAAAACTGCTTGAAGATGCGCTGCGAGGCTGGGGCCTGAGCGCCGCCCAGGATGCAAGTGATTGCACGCGGCTCCTGGAAGCCCCCAGCCCCCTCGTCCTGGTGATGGTCTTCATTCCTCCTTGGCGGTGGTGGCAGAGGAGGGAGGCCTGAGTTGCCTTGAGGGAGGTCCTCACGAGGCTGATCCCTCCAACCTCCCTCGTGAGGCTGGTCCTGCCAGCGGTCCTCGCGAGGCCGGTCACGCCACCCTTGGCGAGGGCCACGGTATTCCCATCATCCTCCACCTCTTCCTCCTCCTCGGCCATAGCCCCGGTCGTTGCGGTCGGGGCGTCGCCCGATACGCCCATCTCGCACGGCCCTGAGCTCTTGACATTCATTGGTGTTGTGGGTGGGGAGGTCGTGGTACACGCAGTACCGGCTGCCCTTGGATGACTCAGGCTGATCCCTGCATTGCTTGGTGTCTGGCTCGGCTGCGAGCACAGCAGCCCCCTTGCGCTTCACGTCCTTGACCTTGGGCTTCTTCCCTTCTGGGTCGGCAGCCAGGAGCTCGAGGAGGGAGAGGCACCCTTCCTCAGCCCTGGCGCACTTGGTCGCCAAGTTGAACAGCTCTAGGGATGTACACAGGTCTTCGTGGATTGCTAGCTCCTCTTTCATCTTGATGTCGCGCACGCCATCGGAGAAGGCTGAGATGATGGCCTCCTCAGTCACCCTGGGGATCTTGAGGTGGGCGTTGTTGAAGCGCTAGATGTACTTCTGCAGGGTCTCTCCTGGCTGTTGCTTGATGCGGCACAGGTCACTCATGGCCGGGGGCCGGTCGCGAGTACCTTGGAAGTTGGCGATGAAGTGGGTGCGCATCTCGTCCCAGGAGGAGATCGTGCCAGGAGCCAGGTTCAGGAGCCAGTGTGGGCACCGTCCTTGAGCGCCATGGGGAACCAATTCGCCATGAGCTTTTCGTCCCTGTTGGCGGCTTCGATGCCCAGCTCGTAGAGCTGGAGGAACTCCGCGGGGTCTGCAGTGCCTTCATAGCGAGGAGGCAAGTCCAGCTTCAACTTGCCAGGCCACGCGACACTACGCATCTCAGAGGTGAAAGCGCGGCAGCCTGCAGTGGCCACCGGAGCTCTCTGCTGATGTGGGGCTTGCTCCTGGAGATTCCCGCGCACCGCTGCCTGGAGCAGCGCGGGGTCTTGACATGGTAGTGCAGGGATGCGGTCGTGGCGCTCCGGTGCTGGGAGCACGCGAGCACCTTCTTGGCGGCGAGGGATCTCTTGGCAGCTCCTTTCTTATCGCGCAGGCACCGGACGTGGTTGGTCTCATCCAGGGGCCATGCGCCTTGGAGCCAGGTCGCCTTCTTGGGGAGGAGGCGGTGGAGGCACCTCCTGCTCCTCGCCTCCTGTGCAGGATGGAGGGTGAGGCAGCAAGAGGGACGGCGTGGGAGAGCCCCCTGCGACGCTGACAAGCTCGGTGCTGCGGGCGAGCCAATCCTCGTAGAGGTCGTCGACGGGACAGTAGTACAGGAGCTCACGCGCTAGGAGGAGTGCGGCGAGCGCGTCTGTGGGAGCGCGACGGGCGTGGGACGACGAACCGGCTGGAGTCAGCGACGGGGTGGCGGTGCAGCCATCGTGCCGCACCGAAGGATGCAGGGACGAGGCCTGCTGCTCGTTCCCGGCCGGTCCGGTGAAGGCGTTGGCGGCAGGTGGCGGGGAACGACGGGGGCGTCCGCCGACGGGCGTCGTCTGGGCGACGCGGGTGGCGAGAGCAGCCCGACGCTCGGCGTGAGCTCGACGAGCGTCATCCATGGATGCGACGGAAGATCATACGCGACTAGCAGAAGAAAGATTCCGGCGCACCCCTACCTGGCGTGCCAAATGTCGGATTTCGGGTTCCGGCAGACCCTTGAGGTTCGAACACTGGGGTGCGCACGAAGATCTTTCCCCTACTAGCTCACTTCTCGAAGTCTCGCAAGGATCTAAGCAAGAAAGATGAACACACAAGGGACACGAGATTTATACTGGTTCAGGCCACCATTGTGGTGTAATACCCTACTCCAGTGTGTGGTGTGGTGGATTGCCTCAGGGGCTGATGGTGAACAGTACAAAGGGGGAATAGCCTTGCGAGGGGCTGTTCTTGAGCTGGTGCGATGAACTGCTTGGGTGAGTTCAGTCGCTTCTATCTCTCTCTGATCGATTTGTTCTCTGGATCCATCTCCTCTCTGGATCGATCCCCTCTCTCTCCTGTGGTGGCTAGTCCTATTTATAAAGCGAGGCCCCGGGCCTCTTCCCAAATAATGAGCGGGAAGGGCGCCAACAATTGGCCATTTTGAAGGGGAACATCTAGTACACTTATCCTGACTAAAGTTGGTCTTCGGCTGCCAAAGGCTCTAACGATGACGCCGCACTGGGCTCCACGATGACCTCCATCCTGCTGTTCTGCTGGTCTTGGTCTTGTTGCATCGAAACGGTAACCTTTGCCTGATGCCTTGGTTCTGTGCTTGCCCCCTTTGCACCGAAAGGGAAACAAGGACACTGCGCAGGCCGGCGCCCGCCTGGTCTCGATCGTCATGGCTTGCGTCACGGGCTCCTCGGGAGGTGCCCTGCCTTGATCTCTCCGCCTCCTCACAAGCCTGCCTGAGGAGGCTGCTCCTGAGGAAGCTTCTTGTCGACCGCCCCGCGAGGCTTGGCCCCTCGCGAGGGTCTTGAGCTTGAGCTGATGAAGCTGGGCTGCATTGGGCCCCCACTTGAGCCACGCCGCAGGCCGTAGGCAGGCAAGTCTGGGGACCCCCGTTCCCAGAACGCCGACACTTCGACAGAGTAATTAAATGGTAAGGCCTTTAATTATGTCAACTCATAGTTATACAGTACCCAACATCAGACATCATTCTTTGGGCATCTCATTAACTAAGGACAAATAAAGCAATTGAAAACAGCAAATTAACTATGCCTGAAACAAACAAGGAATTGAACTGTTGAGTTGGATACAGTGACTTATCTTAACTTTGTTGAAGAGGCTCAGCGCAGCTCCTACTTCTATTGCAAGGCTCCTTCCTAACATCTTGTACTTGGAAATCCTCAATCTTATCTTAATTGCACCCCCTCTGCAAGGTGACACAAACTAGTTACTTGTCTCCTTGGAAGATAAATATGCATACTTTCCAGTCTGTGAACACAAAAGGATGAGATTATTACAAAACAACACCACATAATGAAACATGCTGCATCTCTTGCACTTGCACACAATGAAATGAGCATTTACTATGTCTGATGTAAAAACTTGTCATACCTTCGAACTGGATCTCCAGGTACTCTTGGAGAGCCTACTTTAGTGTACAGCCAAACCTTATGTTACCTATGAGCTAGACAAGGCCCCACTACAGCAGCCCTTAGTGTTTAAATCATTGACAAGCTTTGTTAGAGTGTTAGATCAAGAACAACAAGTAATCAAAGCAAACAGTCCTAGTATGGTTGGCTGATGCAAACAAGAAATTGATCAGATTTGTGAGCAAATCTTACATATCAAGAAAAGAAGCAAAGAAGGAGGCTTAAAGACCATCACTTGACTGACCAGATTTAAGGGGCATTTAAACATCATGTGCAACGTATGAACTAACATAAACATTGCATATTCCAGATTCTACAATGGAATGCACATGTATTAGGTTATGCCATGTATGATGGTGCCTAAATGTACACTATAGCAGGCAGGAGTGATTCATCATTGCACGCACAATTGAAGTGCAGGTTAAGGGTCAGTTTGATTCCGCCTTCTCAGGGCTTATTGTCAAAATAAGCCATAAAAGATGTAAAGAAGTCATTTTTGAGTTATGGGCTTGGGCTTAACTTATTTCTCTTTGGAGGGGCGTGTTCCGGGTAGAACCTCACTAAAAATTGAAGGGAAGGGGAATAGTGAAATGATTCTGTTGTCTGTCTATATTACACTCAAAATGCAACTGCTGATGCCCACGTCACACCTGACCCTCAAGTAAAAACAAACATGCAAGCGTTCATTGCCCTGCCCGCTTGCATCTCCTCTCCCCTTTCCCTCTACCTCGATCCCCTGCCTGCAGCACTAGGGTTCCTCCAGCGAGTCGTCACCACTGGTCCCATCTGGCCTGGTCCTCGACGATGCTCTATCCAGCTAGGCTACATGGCCGGCAGGTAGGGGCAAATCTCCCTAGCTGCTCCTTCCTCTGGAGCCGCCCCTCATTCTCATGGTCTCGAGTAGCTTCTCCACTGTGGTTCGTCCAACGCACTACTCCGGCGGGCGCTGCACAACTCCGGCTGATGCCACACTGCAATAGAAGGCACCTTATTCCCCCTCCCCTCCTCCCATGCCGTGTCCTTGAGGTGCTGTTGAAGGATGTGCTCATCCAACAAGGTGAGGATCTCCTCTAATTCTTTGCCAAATTTTCATTCTGATCCACTATACGATGAATTGCTATGAGCTGCTTCTGCTGCTGCTATATTTTTTTCGAAAAGGGGGGATTCCCCGACCTCTGCATCAGAAAGATGCATACGGCCACATTTATAAATAAATAAATAAGTCATTCAACAATGTCGTATAAAGTGGTGCAACAAAAGGAAACTGGATCACACAGAGCCAGCAAAATAAAATAAGGCCCAAAAGCCACAACCGGCTGGCAAAATACAGATAGATAGGTAAACTAGGCGCCTATCCTATTACATGACTGCCATCCAAACCGGTTGAAGAAATCCCGCGCTACCATCTCCCACCGGACACATCCAGTAACCAAACGTGCCCTAGCCTCCGTCGGAGTGAGTAATGACCAAGTACGGATTAGCGTCGTAGCCCAGAATAGAACCTGCAAAAAATGAATAGTTGTTGTTCTGTTAAAAGCCAAGTCATTTCTGCAGTTCCAAATTGCCCATAGCAACGCACATGCTCCTACGCGAATTTGTCTGGCTGTTTCGGTCTCTGTACCAAGCAGCCACGTTCCAAACAACGACCTGACCGAATTCGGAGGAGTAATGTTAAAGGCAATCTGAACCGAGCGCCACAACACCCTTGCCATCGGGCAGTCAAAGAAAAGATGCTTAATGGTTTCATCCTGATCACAGAAACTACACCTAGTAGATCCTGTCCAGTTGTGCTTAATCAAGTTATCCTTCGTTAAAACGACTTGTTTATGCAAAAACCACATAAACACTTTGATTTTCAGAGGAACCTTAACTTTCCAAACGTGTTTGGAACTAGGAATTACACTAGAGTTGATGACATCAATGTACATAGACTTGACTGTGAACTCACTAGATTTAGTAAGCTTCCAGCACAACTGATCAGGCTGATGAGTAAGCTGAACCTCCATCAGTCTACTCACCAGATGAATCCAATCCTCCCACCGGTCACCCACAAGCACCCGCCTAAATCGGATGTTAAGAGGAGCCGATTGCAGACTGGTTGCAACCAGATCATCACGTCGCTGCACAATGCGATAAAGCGCCGGGTACTGGAGTGCCAGTGGTGCATCACCTAGCCAGGTATCTTCCCAGAAACGAGTGTTATTGCCATCCCCGACAACAAACTTTGTTCTGTTAAAGAAAGTATCTTTGACCCTCATTAACCCCTTCCAGAAGGGCGAATCAGTGGGTCGAACCGTCACCTGCGACAATGTTTTAGAGTACAGATACTTGTTACGAAGAATCTGCGCCCAAGTCGCCTCAGTCTCGGCCGACAACTTATATAGCCACTTACTTAGAAGGCATCTGTTCTTAACTTCAAGATTCTCAACCCCAAGACCCCCTTGGTCTTTTGGTCGGCAGATGACATCCCATTTGGCTAGGCGGTACTTTCTCTTAGTTTCATCGCTCTGCCAGAAGAAACAAGACCGATAGAAGTCCAGCCTTTTCCTAACTCCAACTGGAACCTCAAAAATGGATAAGAGAAACATCAGCAAACTCGTGAGCACCGAATTAATAAGTATCAATCGGCCTCTATACGACATAAGTTTGCCCTTCCAGCAGCTCAGTTTCTTCTCAAACCGATCTTCGATGCACTTCCAGTCACTATTAGTTAACTTACGATGGTGGATGGGAGTACCAAGGTAAGTAAACAGAAGAGTCCCCAGATCACAACCAAACAGTTGCTTGTAAGCATCTTGTTAATCTTTGGCTCGACCAAAACAGAACAACTCGCTTTTATTAAAATTTATCTTCAAACCGGACAATTCCTCGAAAAGGCACAAAACCAGCTTCATATTTCTCGCTTTTACCAAGTCGTGCTCCATAAAAATGATAGTATCATCGGCGTACTGCAGAATGGACACACCACCATCGACAAGATGAGGTACCAAGCCACCTACTTGTCCTGCCTCCTTTGCCCTTCCTATCAAGATTGCCAACATATCAACAACGATGTTGAAATGGATAGGAGACATTGGATCACCTTGCCTCAGGCCCTTGTGTGTCTGGAAATAGTGCCCGATATCATCATTCACTTTAATTCCAACACTCCCTTTTTGCATGAAGGATTCAACTTGGCGCCTCCAAGCTTCGTCAAACCCCTTCATGCGTAAGGCTTGTTGCAAAAAGGGCCACTTGACTTTATCGTACGCTTTCTCGAAATCCACCTTAAAAACCACTCCATCCAGTTTTGTCGTGTGAATTTCATGGAGCGTTTCATGTAGAACCACCACCCCTTCAAGAATGTTCCTGTCCGGCATGAAAGCAGATTGAGTAGGCTGCACCACAGTATGCGCAATCTATGTGAGCCTATTCGTCCCGACCTTGTTAAAAAATTTGAAACTCACATTAAGCAGACAGATTGGCCTAAATTGCTCAATCCGCACTGCCTCTGACTTCTTGGGAAGAAGAGTTATCGTCCCAAAATTCAGCTGGAAAAGGTGAAGCTGACCAGCGAAGAGATCATTGAACATAGGCATTAGGTCACCTTTAACAATGTGCCAACATCTCTTGTAAAACTCGGTCGGGAAACCATCCGGGCCAGGAGCCTTATTATTCTTCATCTGGGAGATGGCCTCAAATACCTCTTTCTCAGAGAAAGGAACAGTTAAGATATCATTCTCAACAGCTGTCAGTTGAGGCACATCCTCAATTCTAGACTCATCCAGCGACACCCAGTTCTCCTCTGGAGGCCCAAACAACTGCTTGTAATACTCAGTGATATACAACTTTAAATTTTCCTGACCCAGAATCGTTCCCTCATCTTGCTCAAGCTGAAAGATTCTCTTCTTTCTATGCTTGCCATTAGCAATCAAATGAAAATATTGTGTGTTCGCGTCCCCCTGGACAACCCGACGAACCTTGGCCCGAAGCGCCCACTTTAATTCTTCCTCACGAAGAAGCTCTTTGAGCCGCATTTCCGCGTCGAGCTTCACCTGAAGCTCCGCGGCTGGCAGGATCATGTTTTTAGCTTTAACATCGAGGGACTGAATAAGCAAAAGAAGTTGTTCCTTCTCAATCTTATAAACTCCACCAAGATGTTTAGCCCACCCTCGTAGGAAACTTCTCAAGTGCCTCATTTTATTCTGCCAGCGCTCAAGAGCATTTCTATCTCCTGCACCCTTAGCCCATTCTTTGGCAACAATGTCAAGGAACCCTTGTCGCTCGAACCACGCAAGCTCAAACGAGAACATATTCTTATTTCCCACATGGGTGGCATCCCCAGAGTCAATGAATAAAGGCGTATGATCCGAAATGCTCCGTGTAAGTGCCTGGACCGTAACACAAGGGAATTTTTGCTCCCAATCGACGCTAGCCAAAACCCGATCCAGCTTCTCAAACGTCGGATTAGGTAAAGCATTAGCCCAAGTGAACTTCCTACCCGAAAGCTCAATCTCGCGCAAATCCAGACTTTCAATGATGGTGTTAAACATGAACGACCATCTACCATCGAAATTATCATTATTCTTCTCATCACGCCTTCTGATAATATTAAAATCGCCCCCTACTAGGATAGGTAATTGCTCTGAACCACAAATCCTAACCAAGTCAGCCAAAAAATCTGGTTTAAGCTCGGGCTGTGCAGCTCCATGAACCGCCACCAAAGCCCAGTTAAACCCATCTTCCTTCGACCTGACCCTAAACTTCACTGCGAAATCCCCCATGACCACGCTTCAGACTTCTAACGAGTCACATCGAACCCCGAGTAAAATCCCCCCGGATCTACCTCGAGGCGGTAAGTAATGCCAATCAAACTCAATACCTCCTGACAACGTATTGAGAAATTGAGGCGAGAAGTCGGCTCTACCAGTTTCCGATAAAGCGATAAAGTCCAACTTATGCTCATTAGAAGCCTCCGCAAGAAACCTTCTTTTAGCCAAGTCTATCAGACCTCTGCTATTCCAAAAGATTCCTTTCATATCTCGTCATGGAATTTTTTAGCAGTTCTAATCCGCGCGCTCCTACGCACTGCCGAGGCCGGGTATATCTTGCGCTTCCATTTGCGTTTAGGCAAATTAAAACTCTCTAGCTGGTCCTCACAACCAGTCGCAGAGGCGCGCACTTCAACAAACTCTACTCGCTCATCTTCCTCCTCCGGAACGAGATCCACACACAAATTATCAAGAACCCTAACCCCCAAAGCATCTATCTCAGAGTTATTCATGGGTTTAACCGCAGCTAAGTTACGAATCATCTCAAGCACCCGCTCAACCTCTAAATCCAATAAATCATTAACCGAGTTCGAAACTTCACTATCATTGCTACCTAGTGAAATTCCTAGCTTACTTGCATTATTAACAATCTCATCATTGGAATAATGCAGAATAGAATTAGACGTATTGACAGACATACCTGTAGTGATCTCCACATCACGAAGCTTGGCCGCCCTCATAGCGCACCGCTGCTGTATGTCGTCCACCTCCGGCTGGTCCAGGAGACGACTGCTCAACCGTCGCCCCTCAGACACCGGATCCGGAATGCCACCGAATGCAATCACCTCCTCCCGAGATGCTCCACCGCGGTACACCAAGCCGGTGGGCGGAGAAGCCATGGCCACCTGCCTGGGCTCCCCCACAACCCCGGCCAAAGGGCAAGCTGAAGTCACCGGCACCGCCGTCCCACAGGGCCCTCGAGGCGCCACAGGAGAAGAGGCCCCCGAAACCACCGAGGCCACCTACCCCAAGCCCTGTCGGGACGACAAGTCCAGCGCAAGCATCGCCGGCCCGGAAGAAAGAAGAGACGGTGTCTGGTCGAACACCCTCGGCCGTCCAACCAAAGGCTCAAGGTGAACTGCCTGAGGCTCCCCCACCGCCGGCCCCGTTGAGGGAAGCGAGGCCACCTGCCCATGCCCCCACCAGCAGCAGGCGTCCTGGGCTGCGCCTGCATAGTCGCAGCCGCAGAGGAGAAATCCAACACCCCCATCTTCAGACCCTCTCCAGCGCGATCGACCTCCTCCGCCTCCAACCTAGCCAGGGTCGGCGACTCCCCCACTGGAGGCGACACTGGCTCCTCGAACTCTAGTGGCGGAAGAGAGTGCTCAAACACATCAGCCGACTCCACCCGATCACTCCACAATCTCGGGGGAGCGGATGCCGGCTCAAACGAACCGAACCTGAGAGAAGTCATCGGCACCGTAGAAGCCGTGACTGACCCACCAGCAGAAGTCTGAGCAGCAGCCCCTGCGTACTGGTCCTCTCACTCCCAGTAACAACATCCGGAGCCTCCTTAAGTGCCGACCCATCCTCATCCTCGTGCAAATCAGAATCAGACCCGTTGGCCATCTCGGCAAAGATACTCACATCCTCGAACTCAATAACAAGGTCATATATGTGGCCTCGATACGCCCACTTAACCACCTCCAGCACAAACTCGATGTTCAGCACACTAACCAGAACACGAGCAATCCCGTGGGCTCCAGTGAAGTCCATATCCACCCGCTCCGGCCTGCTTACCAAAGCGCCCAAACTGGCACCGACTCGGGCATCCTGCAACGGCCTGGATGGAGCCCCAGAGAACCACAACCAAACCTGTGTCAGAGGTTTGCCTGTAGGCTCCACCCTCTTCCACTCCTGAAACTCAAGCACACCATCTATACCTGGCACCTTGCACATCCCGAAGCTCAGTAACCTCTGAAGGTCCTCAACTGTCGGAAACTCAACTCGAAACAGCTTGTCCTCCATAGTTGCAAGCTCCCACCGGAACTCCCCAGGGGCTAACTCCTTAAGCCTCTGAATAATCTGCGACTCCGAAACCTCTCCTCTAGCAATCTTAACTAACCCTGTAGTCAGACTCAGCGACTCATCAGGAACCTCTATCTCCATAGGAGATTCAAAAAAGTAAGCTCGGCATAGTATACCCCAAACATCTTCAGCGACGGTGCCTGCTCTCTCAAAAGCGGACAGTCCCCCGCATCGTGTGCTGGTTTGCCACACGTGCCACACAACTTGGCCACACACTCCGCAATAAAATGGCCCTTACCACCACATCGATAACATATCATATGCTTCTTCTTGCGTGCATACTTTGCGGCTCTGTCAGCCTCAGCCCTGGAAGTATCCTCTAGAGACCTAGACACCCCTGAACTATTCCCTGGCACCTCCGCACTGGCCAGAGCCGAGATCACCTCCAAAGCCTAGCCCGTCAAGACCTGCTGCTCAGCAACCCCATCAACCGCCATCGGATCAGACACAGGCGGAGTAGGCGGTCGCAGACGATACCGTCCCCCTCGACCCCCACGTCCACCACGGTGACCGTGGAAACCGCCCCGCGGTCGGAACCTTGGGCCAACAGCCCCTCGACAAAACCTCTAGTGGGCCCCAAGAACGGGCGCTCCGCCGATCCATCGCTTTGCCAGGCGTGACCTCGACCGCCGCCAGTCGACGAAGATCCACGGTGCTTACCAACTCCATATGCGTTAACCCCATCGTCACCCCACTGACCCTGAGGTGCATCCGTAGCTTGAGTCTGTGGGCGTGCCTGATTCTGACCAGGATCAAAACGTCTTTGCGGAGGTAGAGTGACAAGATTAGGAGGTGGAGCTGGCCTCGGCTGGGCGCCCGACGTCCCCTGAGCGTTAGGCCGCGGCGCAGCACCCCTGCCCGCATTGCTTCCCGTCGTAGGCCGCTGCCCCACCGACACCGGCGCCGGCGGCTGCAAACCCGCCGCAGTAGGCACCATAGGCCGAGGTCCGGGCATCACGCCCCGGCCCGACGCCCCACCAACAGGAGCCGCCCCCCGAGTAGTGGGAGTCGGGGCAGCGCCTCCGCGACCACCCCCCGACGGTGTCAGCAAGCCACCACGGCCATTGCCCGAGGCCGCGGGAGCCAGCCCAGTGCCGGCAGCCGTCCCAGCGCCACGGCCACCATCGTTGCCCTGCTGTGGCGCTGTCCCGAGGCGGCCGGCCTCCTGGTTCGCCGCCGTTCTCTTCCCCGGCGGCAGAGGGCCTCCCCGACCCACCATGGAGCAGAGAGGAGCAATCTGTTTCGCCCTGGCCGCTCCAATCGATCGATGACTACGACTCGGCGTCCGTGGAACCCTAACTCACGGTACGGGAAGAGACGATCAATCGCAAGGATCCTCTTGACCCTCGAGACCGATCGGTACTAGCATGCTCTGGGCCTCATACCCAGAGCCCACCGGCCCAGTTACCGACGTCAACTCCCTAACCGGCTCCCTTACAGCGCCTCAACAAGACCTGGACAGACCCAGGGACGAACGGGCCACATACCCAGCGATCCCCGTCCCATCACGCGTCCCATCTACAATCGACGGCAACCCCTCTCGGTCCAACAGGCAATTCAAACGTGATTGACGCAAATTAGCGATCCCAAGATCCTGAAAAATAGGCGTTGCCATCTCTGTCGCCGCCGGCCGCGATCCGGCCAACGTCCGGCGAGGAACCTTCCTCCGTTTAACCACAATCCATGAATCCGGTTCGATAAGATCAAAAACAATAAGATTAGGGCGATTTACCTTAGGAACGGTCCTTTCCATGGCTTGATCGCCGCCGAAGAGGTCCTCCGGTGAACTATCCGGCGCACCATCTCCCTCTTCTCCCCCGCCGCTAGCCCCATCCTGGCCGGATCATGGACGGGTAGAATATCATCAATCGCCGACGCCACCTCCTCCTCCAAGTACCCGGCATTAAACCAGTCATCAACGTGGTCTGATGGCGATGGCGACAGCGGCGATTGCGGTTTGTCCGCCTCACCATCCTCGTCGTCCTCCTCCGACCCCGCAAGCGCCCAGAACCGTCCACCGCAGCGACGAATGCCGGTGAGGGCAGGCAAGCCGCGCGCAATGGCGCCCCCAGTCGCCCCTCCAGTCACCCTCATAGTCGCCCCCTAGAGGTTCCTTGTTGGTGCTCCTGCTCGTGATATGCTTGCATTGCTATGAGCTGCTCCTGTTGCTACTATATGATGAATTGCCATGAGCTACTGCTGCTATATGATGAATTGCTATCAGCTGCTGCTGCTACTATATGATGAGTTGCTATAAGCTGCTCTTGCTGCTGCTGTATAATGAATTGCTATGAGCTGCTCCTGCTGATGCTATATGATGAATTGCTATGAGCTGCTCCTGCTGCTGCTATATGATAAATTGCTATGAGTTGCTCCTGCTGTTGCTATATGATGAATTGCTATGAGTTGCTCCTGCTGTTGCTATATGATGAATTGCTATGACCTGGTCCTGCTACTGCTTTATGATGAATTGCTATGACTGCTGCTGGTATATGATGAATCTGCTGCTGTATGCTGAGTTGCTATGAGCTGCTGCTGCTGCTATATGATGCTTTCAGGTGGTGCTGCTATATGATAATAACCAGCCACTTGGACCATCGAATTTCAATAAATAATTGTTCTTCATTTAAATGTGGGTCATGAGTTCTTCGTTTAAATTAGGCAATGGGATCTCTATGGAAAATACTGACCAAAGTAGATTGTGCCAAGTAGATGGTATCTTTGTATTTGCATTTTGAGCAAATAGTGATGGTCCGTTTTCCTATCATATTATTTACTGCACTAGGTTCAATTTGTGATGTTTGCAATTCAAATTAATTTTCATATGGGCAGCAAAATGAAAAAATATAATGCAATCGAGACTTTTCACTGACCATACCAAAGATAAGCTGAAAAGGCAATGAAAAGAACTGATTGGCTTATTACATGGAGCTTATATTCACAGGTGCTTATTTTCTTAGGATAACTCGTAATAACTGTCCCTAACAAACTTGGCCAATAGAACAGACATACAAATAACATGTCATGATGATTGCAATGGAGTGACATACCATAGCACAATGTATAGGCTCACCACTGCCTCTCCTTTTTTTGCGATGTTCCATGAAATTGCCACATACATCTTGTACTTTTTCATTGTGTAACCCTATCTGCAAGTTGACACGGCTAATTTCAGACATCTCTACATGATAATACATTGAATATCCCTTGCGCATATTTAAACCACCAATTAATGATTGTGTGTGTAGCATAAACTAGCCATGACTCTGTGTGCTGGACTAGCAGGCACTCTAAGGGAGCCTAATGTAGTGCACTGGAATTCCTACATGACACCTACGATTTTGTGTAATATACTGCCTCTGTTCCTAAATATAAGTCTTTGTAGAGATTCCAGTATGGACCACATACAGATGTATATAGATGCATTTTCGAGTGTAGATTCACTCATTTTGCTCCGTATGTAGCCTATAGTGGAATCTCTAGTAAGACTTATATTTAGGAATGGAGGTACGAGGTAGTATCATCTATGACATCTAAATATCTAATTTAGCAGCCAGTAGTAGAAACCATTGTCTCCACAAAGGGATTACTGGTCGAAAATCCTAGCAAAGCATGCTGGCAGGCACAGAACAATACAAGAGAGAG
>NC_041385.1:532489863-532492807 GCF_002162155.2 Triticum dicoccoides | reverse complement strand
TACAAGATCATAGCAATGCCTCAGTCCAGGATCTTGGTTGGCCGAGCTGTTAGATCTAGAAGAAACATCGTCCTTGTAGTTTTTGCCAGCTACATAACAGGTTACAGCGACCTGTTAGTATATTTGAAGTACATCGGGCAGGTGATGCTGGACGGGGTTAAAGGTGACAAGTGCCTAGGCCGTGGCGAGTACTTGGCATCTTGCCAGATAGTGGGAATCAGGTTAGAAATGTCAAGGGTGATGAAGCTGCGCTGGCTGTCGGGGTCTGGTAAGGAGATCTAGAACCGTCGAGTAGGGTGTATGTGGAGCGGCTCCAGTAGGGTGGACTATGGTGTGGGCGAAGCGGATCTGTGGCCGTGGACGAGGACGTAGGTGAAGCTGCTCTTGTAGATGGGTTAAGGATGGTGTCGATGATGTGGATCTGCGACCGTGGACGGGGCGTCAGAAGCTACTCCGGTAGGTTGGATGAGGGTGCGAGGAAGCGGATCTGAGGCCGTGGAGTTGTGAGTTGGCAAAGCGGCCCTGATAGGGTTGAGAATGGTATAGGCGAAGCTACTCTGGTAGGATTGATGATGGTGTCAGCGAAGCGGCTTCGGTAGGGTTGAGGAAGGTGTCGGCGAAGAGGACCAGAGGTCGTCGACGGGGGCGTCGGTGGGGCGGGTCCGGGGGTGTGGACGAAGCGTCTCCGGTGGGGAGTACGAATGAGCCGCTGCAGATGCGCTGCGGTGGCGAGAGTATCGGCGAAGCAGATCCGGCACTGTAGACAAGGCCGGCGCTGAATGGGCTATGGTACAGTGGTGGATGAGCAGTCTACTTGTGTCTAGGGGAGGTGGGAGGGGTAGATGCGGCCGCAGAAGGAGATCCTGCAAGGTGCACGCCGCTGGCAGTAAATGGGCTCTGGTACGCTGGTGGATGAGCATTTTAGGGTTTCGAGAGGGGAGGGGAGAAAGGCCGATGACGTACGGACGACGTCATGTAAGATGCTCTGGTGCTGTGGAGTTAGTCGTTTTTGCGGGAGGGGGAGAGGAAATGGGGGTGCCGTGTAGTGGGGGAAACCGGAAGTTACCATAGTAGCCCCGACCTATTATGTAGATGAGGGCGGTACTGTAACTGTTGGTCTCCGTGCACCAAGGACAAAAGGGGAATTTCGCATGCTAAAGACTAGGTGGCGGAAATTTTAGAAGGAGGCGGGAGATTTTGCCGCCCGGGGGATCGTTCGTATCTAGTTTCAACTAATTTTGGACCGTGCTAGCGGGAAGGTCATGCGAGACTGTGTACATGGGGCACGCGTCAGCAGTTAATAACTGGTGTGAAGTCCACCCCAGAAAAAAAGACAATAACTCGGGTTGATGCGCCGATAACTTGGACGTTCACAAGGGCGTGGCCAGTCGTACGGGTGTAGAGGCGCGTTCACAAAAAAAGGGATCAAACGCTCAGCTTATGTATTTCTCGTGTAAATATATAATTTAGTGCCATTGGTTATTACTTTAAACATAATGCATTGATGTGTTAGTGTACAGGCGCACGAAAAGAAATGGATATTGTAGTCCACTACTTAAAAGTGTTACCTCATATGATTACATAGCCTCAATTTCATAAATCGCGTACCCGTTGAATTCATATATGAATATTAGATATATTACTTCATAATAGAACCTTAAATCATCCAAGACTAATGAATTTGAATGCAAGAGTAACAATGGTGCATGTACATGATAGCTACATTGGTTGTTTGAAGAAACATCACTGTAACTTTGGCATGCACAACTGAAAAGGTTTATTTAAATACAAAAAATGTGATATGCGAGTGTCCAATATTTATAGCGTTGAATCGATATTGTACCTTTGGCGACAATACGAAGTAGATATTGATTTATGTTCAAGCGATGCACGTCCACGATCGCTAGATAGTGAAACGTGAATGAATTGTGCAATCTCTCTCACACGCATACATATCTCATTTCCTTGTGGGCATCAGAATCACACACGCGCACTTCGTGTATTTCTCCCCCTCCGTCAAGGTTAGAATTCGTCTTTCTACCCCGTCCTACAAGTCTCTCACATAGAAACACACACGCTCTCTGTGTCGAATACGCCCACCCCTTCAATTCCGCCCACCCACATCCACTAATGTCTCAAAGTATAATTATGTCTCTCACACATATGCCTAAGGTTAACTTGAGTTCCGGAACCATATGAATACATACAATGGGATTCCAGCAGAGCACCTTTTGTTTTGAGATTTCGCTCTCTCTCTCTCTCTCTCTCTCTCTCTCTCTCTCTCTCTCTCTCTCTCTCTCTCTCTCTCTCTCTCTCTTTCTCTCTCTCACACACACACACGCGCGCGTTCGCGCGTACACATTGTTTCTCACTTCATTTTTCTGGCACTTGCATGCACACCATTTGTTTATCTCCGTGATGCTTAAAGTATGCCTCGCACACATGCTATCTACCTATCGCTTAATAAAGCTAGATATGTGTCACACAAACTCCTTATCCCTACTAGCAAGATGCCCATGCGTTGCACGGAACATGAAGATGCATTTGTATGAGTAGTTTATCTTGTGGGATAAAAGGATGAACGAGGGAATGCCTTATTTGCAAATGTGGAGAGGGGTGTGGGTATCTTTTTGCAAAATTGGCATAGTTTCCTTCCTATCCGTCGGATATAAATCGGATGGCCTATATTGCAGGATGGCGGGAACACCATCATCACCAACTTTGTTTTTATAAGAGTAGAGATATGTAAGTGTCACTGCCCCCCCCCACACACACACACTTCCCAACACCGAAGGACTAGGGTGACACCTCGATCTTGATACCAATCTATCGACTGGCTTCTCTCTCAAACACACAAACACACACACACACACACACACACACACACACACACACACACACACACTACCCGACACCGAAGGAGTAGGGTGGCACCTCGATCTTG
>NC_041385.1:532449375-532489582 GCF_002162155.2 Triticum dicoccoides | reverse complement strand
ATGACAGCAGAAGGGTGACAACTTGATCTGATCGTAATCTGTCAATTGGTTTCTCTCTCAAACATTGTGTCTCTGTGCCTCGCTCAGTAGCCCCCTCGATATGTAAACTTCGTGCATGCACAGCTGTAGTGACGATGACGCTGAACCCAGTGTGCCTGGTTTTTACCGGCCTCATGTGATAGTTTTCACTCTGTTTTCTGTTAATTAACAAGGCAACCTTTTCTTTGTTACTACTAGTGAATCTGAAATCATTCGGGGCGGACATAAAATATATCACTTCAACCCAATTATCGCAATAACTATTTTAAAAGAAACTAGCTACATGCCCGCGCGTTGCACGGAACATCAAGATGCATTTGTATGAGTAGTTTATCTTGTGAGAGAAATGGATGAATGAGGGAAGGCTTTATTTGCGAACGTGGAGAGGGGTGTGGGTATATTTTTGCAAAATTGCCATAGTTTCCTTCCTATCCGTTAGATATAAATCCGACGGCCTATATTGCAGGATGGCACGCACACCATCATCACCAACTATGTTTTCTACTCCCTCCGTTCCTAAATACTATTTGTCTTTTTAGAGATTTCAACAAGTGACTACATACGGAGCAAAATGAGTGAATCTACACTCTAAAATATGTCTACATACACATTTGTTTACCATAATACAGTAGGGTAAAACCCTACTGTGTGTCATTTTCATTATAAAGAATAAAAAGAGTGCATAGTACAATGGTTGTTGGGAGGGCAACCAGAGTTATAAGGTTTACAAAAGATAGCAGAAAGAAAAAACAGAAGAGTTATGTTACAAAATTATTCAAATGTTGTCTATCCAGGAAGACATGCCATCCTTAAGGCTAGGCTTGGCTCTCACCATGGTGAGCTTGAAAGTGCTGATGAAGTTAAACTTGCATGATGCAATGGAACATGGTATATTTTCAAATATTAGTCCATTTATCTGATTCCATAAACTCCAGCATCCTAAAATCACAAAGTCCATGAAGAATGGTAAGTTATATCTCAGCTTGCCATCAGAAATCATATCATGAATGTGTAGATCAGTGTTCCATTCAATGCCTATATTCCACCAGAAGTTTTGACTAAAAGTACATGAGAATAGTAGGTGGGTTCTGTCCTCCATGTCTTCATCATTAGATAAAACACAAGAAGTGGAGTCCAAGTTAAATGATTTTCTGATAAGCAACTCACATGTGTATATTCTGTCATTAAGCATCAGCCAACAGAAAAATTTATGTCTGGGGAGGCAGCAGGTTTTCCAGATCCATTTGATGGGGTCAGCAGTGACATGATGACCCATAAGGAAGTTGTAGATCCTCTTAGTCATATGAATATTGTTGCCGCATTGAAATATCCACTTCTCATTTCCATTGTGATCCCTAATACTGCTAAGTTGATCTGACAAGCTGTGAAGCTGTCGGTGTGCAACAATTGACAGAGGAAGCTGAAATAGCTCATATATGTTTTCCATATCTTTCGTTGCCATAATGGGAATATGTTCCTGGAGTGTAAATGAGTACAATTCAAAGTATTTAATTTTCATGACATTGCCATCCCAATTATCATTCCAAAGCATAGCAGTATTGCCAGATTTGACTTGACAGGTGGTCATAGACTTAAATAGGTCCAAAAATTTCAGACAGTCCTTCCACCAGAAAGATCCTTTCATGTTACCAGGGATTGGTACTGCATTAGAATCATAGTAGGCATTCCGGATCAAGTTAACCCAGGGAATATCAACCCTATTGAAGAACTTATGCAGGTGCTTAATGAGAAGAGCTTGATTCTGGATTCTGAGATTGAGTACTCCCAAACCTCCTTTGTCTTTGGGTTTACATATCATTTCCCATCTAGCAAGGCACTTTCCCTTTTTGTTAATGTCATTGCCATACTATAGGAAATTTCGGCTAGATTAATCCACATGATCCAGAATGGTGTAGTGCACTTTAAGGGAGCACATAGAAAATATGGGCATGGATGCAACAACTGAGTTAACATATGTTAGCCTACCAGAATGGTTCATAAATCTGGCAACTCCAGATAGCCTTTGTCAATTTTTGAGATAACAGTATAAGATCCTGAACAGATGGTTTGCTGGTGCCAAGGGGAAGTCCAAGATATGTGAATGGTAAACTTTCAACCTTACATCCAAAAGATTCAGCCAAATCAGATACAGTTTTCTGGTCAATATTGATGGGGATCATGGAGGATTTGCTGAAGTTCACAAAAAGACCAGTTGAGAGGCTGAAGAGGTTTAACAGATATTTGAGATGAATAATTTGGTCAGCATCAGCTGGCATTATCATAAGAGCGTCATCAGCATACTGTATGATTGGATAATCTTGACCATATGCATGATTAACAGGAAGTGTTAGTTCCCCGTTAGCCCAAGCAGCATTAATTACTGACTGTAATAGGTCAGCTGCTAAAACAAATAGAAGGGGAGAGTATGGGTCTCCTTGTCTGACTCCTCTTTTGCACATAATTTTTTTCCCTGCAACTCCATTTAGTAGCACAGCAGTAGAAGCAGAGTTAAGGATATTGGACACCCAATTGATCCACCTTGGTCCAAAACCTTTTGCTTTAAGCATAGCAATAATGGCATTATATTCAATCTTATCAAATGCCTTTTCAAAGTCAAGTTTGAGGATGATAATGGGTCTTTTAGATTGATGGCAGAGATGGAGATATTCCAAAGCATATCCCAAACAGTCTTGAATATTTCTACCTTTGATGAAACCATATTCGTTTTGATGGATGACAGAAGTAATGATATTTTGTGCCCTGTTTGCCAATAGCTTAGTAGAAAATTAAGAGGCAGACTAACCAGAGAGATTGGTCTGAAATCATTCATGTTCTTTGGATTGGCAACTTTTGGAATGAGAGTAATGTAGGCAGTGTTGATACTCTGGATGTCACAATTTCCTTCAAAGAAATCCCAAATCATAGAATAGAAATATTGTTTTATAATATTCCAGCATTTTTTTAAGAACATACCATTAAAACCATCAGGACCAGGTGCTCTGTCAGTGGGGAATTCTTTGGCAACCATTTCAATTTCATCCACAGTAAAAGGAGCATCAAGTGCAGACAAGTCATTATGTTGTATCAATTCATCAAGATTGAATAGCATAGTAGGGTTGATGGATTTACCCAGTCTGTCCTTATATGACTGCCAAATAATTGCAACCTTGTGGTCATGGTTTTGACAATAAATGCCATCCTCATTGAGAATGGAGGTAATGTAGTTTTTCCTGAAACTTTGTGTGGCCATGGCATGGAAGAATTCAGTATTTTCATCATCAAGTTTGACACTCCTCATCTTGAACCTGGATTTCCAATATATTCTTTTAGCCTCAAGTAATTTACTGGTATGTTTTCTCAGTATTTTCCAGAAGTTGGCCTCCATAATAGATAGCTGTCTTTGCTCCTCAATTCCATCCAAAAGTGTAAGTACATAGTTGCATGCAACAATGGTGGAATTAAGCCTAGATAAATTTTTACTCCATTTTTTCAGGCCAAGTCTGAGACATTTAAACCTGGCAGATACATCATTGGCAGAGTTGTTGAGCTGCTGATTTCTGTTCCAACATTGCACCATAGTTTCATAAAAACCATCAAATTCAAGCCAATAATTTTCAAATCTGAAAATGGATGCTTTGGGTATGTCACTGCCAATTTGTATATGGATAGGAACATGATCTGATGTCACTCTGGCAAGAGGATGAGCAAAACATTCGTATGTGGTAGTCCATTTGAAATCTGAAAAAGACAAATATTTAGGAAGGGATGGAGTATAAGAGTAGACATGGAGATATATCTCCAGCATGGTCTACAACAAAAATGTGTTGGACTGGTTAGCGCCGGATGCTCACAACGCGATGACATGAGTTCAAATTCTGTCTTTAACTTTAGATTTTTATATTATATATTACTTATTTAATATATACTTCTTTCGCTATGTACTGATAGTAGAACCCACAGAGTACTGAGAATACAAGATTAAGGATGGACTTGTTTCTTTTTAACTTTTTATACGAAGTTGTAGCCACCCTGCAAGTTACATGTACACTGTACATGCAATTAAGTTTTTATAGAGGGATCATACACGCAATTAACTCAAATGGATTTGATGTCACTCTATTATTTCCAGCATAAGAGCATCTCCAACGGCAGCCGGCAAATTTCCTCCTGCTTCCTTCCGCGGAGGACGACATCAAACGCCAGCGGCATACATTTTCACAACTCTAACCAACCAGATGAAATTCGTGCAAACAAGGACTGGTTTCATATAAGCATGAAGGATTTCATATAAAAAAGCCGGATCTTCATATAAACATGATGGATTTCATTACATTTACATGAACTAAGCGGTGCTAATCCGGCTCTCTTGGTATAATTAATACTCCCTCCGTTCGGAAATACTTGTCCTAGAAATGGATGTATCTAGACTTATTTTACTTATAGATACATACAATTTATCCATTTTTAGAACAAATATTTCCCGCTAGCTGGAGAGGGAGTACATAATCTAAATGGCCGCCTGCGGATCCCTTTGTCTTCCTCGTGTCCGGCAGACACTTGCGGGGTTGATGAAGGTCCTCGGAAGAGACGAAGCAGCAAAGAAACCACCTGAATGCGCAGTCGTCACCTTGGTGGTGGCCTTCATGGGACACAAGTGGCGGCGGCCTCCCATGTTCTACTTCTCCTCGATGATGGCGGCAGACACGGAGAAGCTGGCCACCGACTCGTTGCTCTCCATGCACCCGTCTTTTGTCTCTGCCAGTATGGCGCTGCCGCAGGCACGGGAGGCGTGGCCACCATAGACACTGGTGGTGTGGTATGATACGTCTCCAATGTATCTATAATTTTTTATTGTTCCATGCTATTATATTACCCGTTTTGGATGTTTATGGGCTTTACTTTACACTTCTATATCATTTTTGGGACTAATCTACTAACCAGAGGCCCAGCCCGTATTGCTATTTTTTTTCCCTATTTCAGTGTTTCGAAGAAAAGGAATATCGAACGGAGTCCAAACGGAATGAAACCTTCGGGAGCGATTTTTTTGGAACAAGCGTGATCCAGAGGACTTGGAGTGCAAGTCAATAAGCAATCGAGGAAGCCACGAGAGTGGAGGGCGTCCCCCCCCCCTACTAGGCGTGCCCCCTATCTCGTGGGCCCCTCGGGCATTCACCGACCTAGTTCTTCCTCCTATATATACCCACGTACCTAGAGAACATCAAAGGCGACCACGAAAAACTATTTCCACCACCGTAACCTTCTGTATCTACGAGATCCCATCCTGGAGCCTTCGACAGCGCTCCGCCGGAGGGGAAATCAACCACGGAGGGCTTCTACATCAACACCATAGCCTCTCCGATGAGTTGTGAGTAGTTTACCACAGACCTTCGGGTCCATAGTTATTAGCTAGATGGCTTCTTCTCTCTCTTTGAATCTCAATACCATGTTCTCCTTGATCTTCTTGGAGATCTATTCGATGTAACTCTTTTTGCAGTGTATTTGTCGAGATCCGATGAATTGTGGGTTTATGATCAAGTTTATCTATGAGTAATATTCGAATCTCCTCTGAATTCTTTTATGTGTGATTAAGTTATCTTTGCAAGTCTCTTCGAATTATCAGTTTGGTTTGGCCTACTAGATTGATCTTTCTTGCAATGGGAGAAGTGCTTAGTTTTGGGTTCAATCTTGCGGTGTCCTTTCCCAGTGACAGCAGGGGCAGCAAGGTACGTATTGTATTGTTACCATCGAGGATAAAAAGATGGGGTTTATATCATATTGCATGAGTTTATCCCTCTACATCATGTCATCTTTCTTAATGCGTTACTCCGTTCTTTATGAACTTAATACTCTAGATGCATGCTGGATAGCGGTCGATGTGTGGAGTAATAGTAGTAGATGCATGCAGGAGTCGGTCTACTTGTCACGGACGTGATGCCTATATACATGATCATGCCTAGATAATCTCATAATTATTTGCTTTTCTATCAATTGCTCGACAGTAATTTGTTCACCCACCATAATACTTATGCTATCTTGAGAAAAGCCACTAGTGAAACCTATGGCCCCCGGGTCTATCTTTTATCATGTAAGCTTTCAATCTACTTTTATTTGCATCTTTACTTTTCCAACCTATATCATAAAATACCAAAAATGTATTTATCTTATCATATTATCTCTATCAGATCTCTCTTTTGCAAGTGGTCGTGAAGGGATTGACAACCCATTTATTGCGTTGGTTGCGAGTACTTTGTTTGTTTGTGTAGGTGCATGGGACTTCTGAGGAGCCTCCTACTGGATTGATACCTTGGTTCTCAAAAACTGAGGGAAATACTTATGCTACTATTGCTGCATCACCCTTTCCTCTTCAAGGAAAACCAATGCAAGCTCAAGACGTAGCATGGTACGACACGGCAGCGACGACGCCCGTACCGGCGTGCTTGCCGCCGTGCCTGCGTGGAGCAACTCGCCACTCCTCATTGAGCTGAACTAGAGCGGCGAGTTGCTGAACCACGCGCCTGCTTGGGGCGGCAACTCGCTCCGTCGGGCCAAGCGAGGTTGGTGAAGCACCGAGCGGCCTCGCCCGTATCCGGAGGGCTCGGCGGGCCACCCAGCCGGGTAATATGCCGGAGAACGGCTCCTCGGAAGCCATCGGAAGAGTGGAGAAAATGGTGAAGGAGGAGATGGGGGAGCGGCGGAGGGGTGTGATTCTTGCCCGCTGTCTGTCTGGCCTCGTGTAAATAGAGGGCGGACGGTAGGAGCTTGGCCGGCGTCTGGCCTCGTTTAAACTGAGGTCGGACGGGGGGAGCTCGGCCGGTGTTGCGTTTAATTCCGGCCCGCTCATGAACGAACATGTGGTTGGAGTAGGTTTCTTGGATTGCATGCGGGTTTAACGGAGGGGTTTCATGGAGGCGAGGAGGCGCGTTTAGTCGGGTGTGCAGCGGGCGGCGCAGTACTATTCGATTTGACAGCAGGCGGTGCAATTCCCGATACGGCTTTAATGCAGACGAGGGAGGGAGTAGTGGTTCCCAAAATGTTAAACGACCAATGCATCCTCCTTCAATTAATGCATGAGGGAAGCAATGGGAGGAGGACCGGGAAAAGAGGCTGCACGATGTGAATGCAACGCAGTTTGCCCTCATATAAAGGCGTCCCTCCATTCCAATGCATCTACCACATCATACGCACCTAAGCATTTGCCTAAGCACCTACACTAAGCACAAAAGAGCTCACTCCAGACCTATGGCGGCGATGCGTGCGAGCGGCCAGCGGCTGTGCCAGATGGTCCACGATGCCGGCCTGTGGCATGGCGCCGAGGATCGTATCCAGACGGTGTTGGAGACCTGCTGGTGGATGGCCACTGTCGATGCCAACTACGACTCTCAGTTGGACCAGATGATCGTTGCCACCACCAACAAGTTCACCGTCCTCAAGCTCGCGGACGACATCGCCATACTCCTCCAGCTCGCGCGCCCCGGCTCCTCATTGCCTGCCACCCTAATCGTCCTCCATGGCCTGAACCTATTTCAAGCACTGATGGCCCTGCGACTGCCTGCCGACGCCACGAAGAATGTCCACGTGGAGGTCGCGCTCACTGCGAGGCGCCTCGCCCTGCAAGAATTTGTCGACCTACACATCCACGTGTATGAGCAAATCGTGTACATAGGTATCTACAAGGCTAGTGAGGATGCTACGATGTTGGCTTTCCTCAACCGGCAGGAAGCCTTGGATGCCTTTGCTGAGAAGCACCTCGACCTCGCCATAAAAGCCGCCACTCCTTAGCCGCCAGTCGGTGGCCTGACGCACTAAGTTGAGGAGGAAAAGGTCGTACGTTGATGGATGCATCTTTCTTCTTGCCTTCTGTAACCACCACTGCGATCACATCATCGTGGCCTTAATTCTTATTGTGCTGTTGCATTCTCGTTCCAGTCAATATCGACATGTGCGATCCCTTTGCTTAATTATATGCATCACTGTAACTAGTACTCCATCCGTCAATTTATAAGTTGTGCTTACCTTTTCCATCAACTTTGTGCAACGCGCGGGCGTCTTGCTAGAAACACTAGAACATGTCAGACCGCATGTGACCAAACCAACAATGCGCCAACCTAGCTACTACGTACCCTGCTTATCTGGCGGAAATAGCCCCGCCCTAGAACTTCCAATTGTTATTTCTATCTATCGATTGTGCCAAGGACCAGAACCAAATGTTACAATTTATACATGTTTCTCTACTCCTACTCCTATAAAAGACTCAATTGGTGATGGTGGTGTGTCTGCCATCCGTCGTTTCTGACCATTAGATCTTCATCTAACAGTTGTGAGGTAAGTTGTGGCATTTTTGCAACAATAGCCCACTTCTCTGCTCCAATTTGCAGAAAACCCCTTATTATCTTGAAAGCAACCACATCCCTCCCTCACCTCATCAAAACAGCCCGAGAAATATATTTTGAGTGAAAGTAATATATTAGGAGTATATCAAAACAAGAGTGATTTCTTTCAAATTTGTGAACAAGTACTACTATTCTACTACTTTGGATCCGTCGCAACGCATGGGCACATTGCAAGTAAAAGGAAAAGGCCTACCGCATTCGCGTCGCACCCCCACATGCCCAGGAATAAGGAGTACTCCACGGCCCATCCGGCACGACACATAGCTTAGGGAAGGCGTGTTGCCTAGCATTTTCACTTTCATGTGGGACCGCCGTTGAGCAACCCGACTATTGGCAAACCGCACCCCACCCGCCGCTGGGTTGGAAAACACAAACGAGGGGAAGATCTAGCTGTAGCACGGAAGCAAAGAAATTTGGTGTCAGATAGGGCTCGTTGGTAGAGTAGGAGCATTCCGTACTAGTACTCCTACTAGTACCAAGTTTGTACTATACAACTAGTACTACCACTATACAACTAGTAGGTACGTGCACGGCGCAGCATTGTAGGAACAAAAAACGAGAAGATCTTTTTTTGGGTGATTTATCTTTTTTTCAGTCAATGTAGTATGAATAATATGATGTGGGGGCACCCATGAAGCTTATGTGGCTTGGTTGCATGGCTACAAAAGGTTAGAGAGAAATAAATAGATAATGTGTTTAGAGTGCACTCCACTAAATAGATATACTTTGGATCCATTGCAACGGGCCGGCACATCTATATCTATACCCCCTATATAGTGTGTGAATAACTTTGAAAGTTGGTCATTGGATGAAGCCAATCCAACGGTACAAAGATGGCAAATTCGAATACTACTGGTCGTTGGATATCATCTACATTCCACCAGATTCTGCCACATGTAGAATCTAGAAGAGTCCATGGTTGAACTTAGGGTCTGTTTGGTTCATGACTAACTTTGCCACAACTAAGCTTAGGCAAAGTGTGTCTGCCACAAAAACTATGGCTAACAAAATGGCCACCACAGGTGTGGCAATATTTGGCAAAAAGTTGAGTCTATGACATGTGGACCATGTAGCTAGAAAAGTGTGGCAAGCCACAATTGTAGCAATGAACCAAACACATGCCTAAGATATTGTGGCACACCTAAGCTTAGGCATGGCAACCTTAGGCTGCAAACCAAACATCTATACCCCTATATAGTGTGTGAATAACTTTGAAAGTTTGTCGTTGGATGAAGCCAATCTGACGGTACAAAGATGGCAAATCCGAGCACTACTGGCCGTTGGATATCATCTACATTCCACCAGATTCTGCCCCATGTCGAATCTATAAGACTCCATGGTTGAACTTAGGGTCTGTTTGGTTCAGGACTAACTTTGCCACAACTAAGCTTAGGCAAAGTGTGTCTGCCACAAAAAGTGTGGCTAACATAAAATGGCCAAAGTGTGGCAAGATTTGGCAAGAAGTTGAGTCTATGACATGTGGACCATGTAGCTAGAAAAGTGTGACAAGACACAAGTGTGGCAATGAACCAAACACATGCCTAAGAGATTGTGGCACGCCTAAGCTTAGGCGTGTCAACCTTAGGCTGCAAACCAAACATGCCCTTAAGCATAATGCGCAAACCACCAGAATGTCATGCGTGCAATGCACATGTACCTTAATAGTTGGTAGTAGTAAGAAACAAATTCCGGGTTTGGCACGAGCTCGTACTGCGGGAGCACCACAAGGCCTGCCGCAGGAGTTACATTTCCCTCTCGGGGCCCACAGGACCAAACTTTAGTGGCTTAGTGCACCGGACTATGAGTCAATGACATGCAGACCTTAAATGCGGCTGGCCCACATGTCATTCTCTTGGTGGTGGTGTGGTTCGCGACTCACTCGTTCGAGATGAACCGGCCACTGGTGGCATGGCCGTGGCGAGGGTGCCACAACTGGGCGTCGGAGCGTTACGAGGCGTAGATGGCCACACCGGCGGGTACTACCTGTAGTACAGAAGTACTCCGGCTGAGGATTGATGCCCGAGACGAAATGTGTCACAGCAGCTGGATGAAAATTCGATGGTGTGGGAGTAAAGATCGGAGCACAGCAGCGGAGCGGGCAAACCTCGTCCAATCGGGTGAAGTTGATGGTCGCCGCAGTTCCGCTGGCCCGCATGTCATGCACACAAAGGCAGAGGAGCGGTGGGGCCGAGAGGGATGAGGCGCACGTCAGGGGGATGAGGATCCCCTGATGTGAACAATCCTACCATTCTGTCACTGACATGTGGGTCCCCCCAAGCATGGGTCCCACCTATCAGCGAAGGAAAGGCAGGGTAAGGCAGTGATAGCCACGTTAGAGGATCCATGTCCACATCGGGGGACGTCGTGACGTGGGTTGGAGAGGCGTCGTGGGAACCGCGTGTGGGTGTGGCAGTGGTAGAAACAAGAAACGTGATGGTCGCTGTGGTTAAACTTCCATGGACAAGATGCCATGTCTGCTGACACATGTATATCAAAACTAGAGTGTTTATATTTCAAGCACATGAACAAGTATTATTCTACTACTTTGGATCCATTGCAACGCACGGGCTAGCACATTGGTAGTAGTAGTCTCTATCTCTATCTCTAGAGGCCTTCCCTTGTTCATCCTTTTCTCTCACAAGATAAACAACTCTTACAAATGCATATTGATGTTTCGTGGAACGCACGAGGATGTTTCCGTGGGGGTCTCTCCAGCGCGGCATGGCCGCAGTTGCAAGTTGACGCCCCTTGAGATGCCGACGTTGAGGGGAACTCGGATTTCCTCCAATGAGAAGGTAAGATGAGTTTGATCACGTAGTAAATGCATTCTAAAGACTACTTCCGTGTCCATTTCCTAATTCCCCCCGCCCACTATTTCACAGGTTAGGCTTGGTGCGCGTGGAGATTGGCTTCCATATATACGGGAGGGTACCAAGATCAATTTGCACAACAATTACAACGGTGACACCGTTCCCGTAGAACCTTTGTCCAACATTGGGATCAGCCATGCAACGGGCCACCACATGAATTGGTACGATGGAACCATGGTGAGATTGAAGAAGATAGCACGAACCTTGCACATGGCGGTCAAAGGTGGACCATGTTGTCTGCGGCCGATTTGTTGCCGTACGAGTACGAAGACGCTGTGCTCCTTTCTAACCGCATCTCCGCGGTGACAAACCAGGGGACTTGTTTCATATGGGACACATCCTACGATATAATCCCTCTCTCCCAGTTTATTAGTTTTGAATCTTTTCATTTTATAAGTTCCAAATTCAAATTTAGAGCTCTCCATCACATGTTGAGATTACAATGTCTATTAAATCGTTGCGTGCATGTATAGTAAAGAAACAAATCTCTAGTTTGGCACGAGTTCCTGTAGCGGTAGCACCACAAGGCCTGGCGCAGGAGTTACATTTCCCTCTCAGGGCCCTCGGGACTGAGCTTCAGCGCCTTACTACACCTGCCTTTGAGTCGATAACATGTGGACCCGATAGGTGGCTGGTCCACATGTAATGCTCCCGAAGGCAGAGGGGCAGTGGGGACAAGAGGGGTGAGCCATAGGTCCGGGGACGTGTGGTGTCATGGGTTCGAGCGGCGTCGTGGGAATCGCGTGTGGCTGTGGTAGAAACTTGATGCTCACCGCATTTAAGGTGTCCCACATGTCATGCACACGAAGGCACAGGGGCAGTGCGGCAGAGAGGGGTGAGGCGCACGTCGGGGACGTGGTGCCGTGGGTTGGAGTGGCGTCGTGGGAATCGCGAGTGGCAATGGATGAAACGTGATGGTCGCCGTAGTTGAACTTCCATGGACAAGCTGTCATGTCTACGGACACATGCATTGCATACCGATCACTAGAAGGAGTAGTAGAGAAAGCTAGGCGGATAAATAGTTCCTTATAGTCAAGCGAACCCACGCTACTACTTGTTCCAAAGACATACACACCATCGAAATAGTCCATCTATATTAATATACACCGAGAGGGAATAATTTTTTTTACAAGAGAGGAAATAGTTCATCCATCCATAATGCCCTGCTGCTAGTGCAGCCTTTTATTCTTCTTCTTCTTGTTGTTGTTCTCATTTTCTGTGGGAGACGGCTTCTCAACAAACTCTTTGTACCTTGTAGCTATCTCGAAACTCACACAGGCATCGAGGGCAGCATATTTTATCCGCTCGTACGTCAAGGGATAATTCTCCCATCCAGACGACCTTAATGCCAGCGTCTCGTCAGCCTTCTAAAGATTTGTATGAAGCACAAAATTTGCTATGTCGAATAGGGATGGTGTCTATTTATCACAATCTTCTACAGGAATTTTGATTCTAGTTTGTAGGTCAACGATGCTTTTCAAATCAAGGTTGTACGACTCTAGCTTCTGTTTGTCCCCTTCGATGGCTGCCCCACAGAAGTATATGTCTTCCCGAGACAAGAAATCGTGAAGCTCACCTGGTATGTAGGGCGCGTGTATGATGTGGTACACCAAAACATCATCTTCGAGGCATAGTTGAAGGACGGTGGCGCGTTGGATCTTCCCAGTGGCACGCTCCGTGTACTCAGCGTCGAGACCGATGACCCTCATCTCTACCTTTTCGAGGGAGTTGGATACATTGTTGATCCACTTCCGAACAACCCTTGGGTGGACAGTGACGGTGGCAACTGTGCTCAACAAGCCTTCGACGAGGACATGCTGGACGCTAAAAACCTGCATCTCAATCTCTTTCGCCATTTGGAACCGCTAGAACGGAGGGCTATGGTTTGGAGAATTAGGAGTAGATATCTAGTCTAACTGAAGTAGATGATTATTTAAAGGGGCTTTGGAATTACTCCAGGAGTATGTGAAGAGGTTAAAACAATGTGAATGCAGTGGGGTTTGGATGCAAATGAAAACGAAGGGGAGGTGAAGAAGCCGAGGAAAATCGGTTCCCGATGGAGAAGTAAATGGGAGAAGTGGCGTGCAGGCCATTGATTAGACGACTAGGTAGACTAAACGAAAAGGCTATGCGGGTAGACTGAGGAGTCGTACCTATTCGTGTACGTGCCCATCCTTCCTAATAGGTGGGACCTATGCAAACAGATAAAAAATGTGTCATAGCTGGTTCAGGTGGATATTGGCGTGTGCGTGGGAGACACAACATTCTCTGGTTAAGGAATACACGGTTATCCTCATCAAAAAAGAAAAGGCCCATCTTCGCACTTTCGCATGGACAAGAATTTGGTTCTTCTCGCAATATGGATGATGCCTGGAGGATGAAGTGAACAGGCATGCTAGCACGGGAGACCTATTTCCGCTATACAGTACTAGAGTACTCATGTTCCTACTAGTAGTAGTAGTAGTAGTAGTAGTACAACTATGGTACACTTGATGGTCAAAATACTATTCATTCAGTCCTCACAGTGAAGTGACAACACCCTACGCCCGACACTAGTCCAAGCGGCGTGTTCGGGTTAACGAAGTCAGCCTCACCCTGTGCACTGTGCAGTCTGTCATCGCCGATGTACAGCACATTAGCATGCCTCGCCTCGTCTCTCTCTCCCCTCCCATAGCACCACTCCATCTCCATCTCCATCTCTGTCTCCAACTCACTGTGCCCCCGTGTACCATCGCCTTGCTCGCCTCCCCCAGCACCACTATTCCCTCGCTACCCACTTCAGCACCGACAGCCTTCTCCCCCGTAAATCAAGCCCCCAAAAAACCCCACCTTCCAAACTCCACCATGGCCGAACGCGAACCGCGCAACATCCATATGAGCCGCGATTGGAGCAATCTCCCCAGTGACATCCTCGACCTCTGTTGTTTGTGTATGGATGTGTTGAGCTCCCTGCGCATGGCTGCATGCTCGAGGGGCATGCACACGGCCATCGTCGAAGCGAGGCCTAAGCTTTTCAAGACACCCTGCTTACTGCTATCTGGTCTTGCGAGATTGGCTCACCATGATACGGAGGCATACATGATGCCCCTCGACTTCAATCCGATCTCCATTAGCCAAAACTTCTTTGCAGGTATGTAGTGGGTCACCGTACATCATTTCCCTCAACTTTGATCCGATCACCATCGCCCGAAACTTCTTGGCAGGTATGTACTGGGTCGGCATGAACTCCCACTGGATGGCTACCTTCAGAGAAGATGGTAAAAAGTTGGTGCTCGTGAACTTCTAGACCTCCCATGAGATTATCCTTCCTGCATTGGATTATATAGAGTTTTACCATCACGGTCCAAGTCATCTAGATTACCACGTCAGTTGGACAGACCTTGTTTTGCAGATGATTGTAATCTGCCAAGTGCCCACACGACATGCGAATTACGCAGACTTCAAGCTAATTGCCTTGTTCGACCGTGGACTCGCCTATCTTTATGCCAGTGCCTTCTTTAGCTGGAGACAACTCAGCTCACAGTGGATCATCATCAAAGCTGATACACACTTCTGTAATTCTATTGAACACAATGGCATCATCTACGCGATCGACAAAGCAGATGGCACCACGTATTGCTGGGACGACGCGTGTAAGTTGTTTCCATCTCAAGTTAATGATGACGCCATGACACTGTTTGAACTTTTTGTGATGATTGGCATATCCCTGTTTGAGCAGAATTTGAGTAGAACTATGGTGATGTATTAGAGACACTATAAATCAGCTATATTTGGAATGAATTAATTCATGCAATTGTGACCATGTCATTACAGCCAATTTGTACCCCAGAATAATCAAACGGTTAGGAATATATGGATATTCTCCTTATTTTACAGTAATCTATATACTACTACTAAATATGAGTGTGTATCAATGGCCATGTTAGTTTCCTCATTTTCATGATGTAGAAACATGCACCACATTGTTGCTTTCATCTAACCGTACATTAGGGAAGTAAACGTGCATATGGAGAACTCTATATTTGGAAGTAGTGAAATCATGTAATGCTTACCATGTGTATACCTATATCCGCCCTTCAACAATCAATGGCTAGAATAATATCCTCACAAAAAATTTGCCCACAAACCACGAGTATATAACAATGCATGGTCTATTAGTTACCTTGAAGAATTTGTTTGTGAGGACAGAACAAGATTACATAACATGCATGACATGGTAGTTTCCTGTGAAGAATCGATTGCGAGATAACATGAGTATAACCATGCATGGCACTTCTATATTTTTGAACCCAGTATAAATTTCCCTGTATTTTCCTCCCAATTCCAACAGGGACATATCAATGTTGTTTCTTGCATTATCCTACTCATACTCTGAACAATGTTGATCTTACATTAACAATGCACGTCCTTTTTGATATGATGCAATGTCCCTACAGTTACTGCCCTTTGTAATCACACCACCTTTGCCAAAAATAGGGAAGCACAACCGGTTCCTCGCTCGATCAGACGACGGCAAAAGACTGATGATCATTCGGACACATGAGCCGAAAAAGTTATATTGCAAAAACCCCACTGTATACAAGCACCGTGAAATACGTGAGTATCCGGACAGTGCCTGTTATGTCTATGAACAGGATACCAGCTTGTTGGGGCCTTCAGGATTTTTTACTTGGAGGCGGGTAAACAGCCTTGGTTCACACTCTATGTTTCTTGGACTCAATTGTCCGATTAACCAGGAGATCACCATTGGCAAGGACCTTGATCGCAGAGAGGCTCTGTTTGCTATGGAAAACTGTGTCTACATGGCGAGCCCTAGGAGTTCGGGATCAAACTCCCCTGATTGTCAATGATACAGCCTGCAGCCAAAAGAAGGTGAGAATGAAAAAGGCATCCGAATTAACTTTGATCCTTGGATGCCTCAATTATGACAGAAAGTGATGTGGTTCAAGCCTTCAGGTTGATAGGTAATTGGGCTGTTGCGTCGAAAGGGTGGAGTACTGGTGTCTCCGGATCACTGGTCGCTGAAGCGGGGCTGCAAATTATAATGGTGTGAGATCATCTCTTCGAATGACTTTGTTGTCTTTGCTGCTTGTTCTGGATGGGTAGTTCTTTCTTTTGTTATGCATATTCCTTGTCATTTGGTCATCCTCGTCTATGTCACTCTTACTATGTAATAGTTGCCTCTGTTTAGAATGTCATTTCATCTGGATCACGAGAGTCTGAGCGCTGCAGATGGGTGCATTTTGGTGGTGTAGCAAGACTTATTATGGACTATCATGTCTTGCTATTTATGTCAGTAGTAGTCACTAGTCAGTATTTAAATGTTGTATATATCGTTGTTTCGAACTGTTTATTGTCTCGAACTACTGGTGGTCTAAATGAGGGCATCACCATTCTCCAGTGTTCAGAGTATATCTCCTTTTTTCAAGTTATATAATTTGAGCTCAGTGTCTTTTCGATGATGTACACTTCTTTGGGCCAGTGAGGTGTCGTTGAATATGGGTCGAGTAGTAACGCAATGCCAAATAGGTCAATTATGACTCTCAGGACGGGCTCTCAAAATATCCTCAAAACAAAAAGGTCGGGCTCTCCAAAAAAGAAAGAATAAGGACTCTTAGGCCGACATGTGGACGCCACCGGTGTTTTTGTGCTCTTGCGCGTGGAGAGCATATTGGCGCGCGTTCAAAATTCATGCTACCTTTTCATCCCCAATCTCCTGCCCCTCCCCCACCTGTGGAATCTCGATTCCTACTCGAGTTCCCCAAAATCCCCCTCCTATACTCCCTGTACTCAAGCACACTATCATGTCACCGGTCAACACGGATCTCCGAGCCGGAGATCCTGAGGTCAGTCCTGCCTTTGGTCGCTGCATGCTGCCGCTCAACAGTGGCATGGCGGTGCTTGACGACCAGTTTGCCGGCAAAGTGCTGATGGTAACCATCAACGGCAACCAGCCTCCCGTCTCACCGGACGACCTTGTCAAAGCTCTTGGCATTGCGCACGGCATCCAAATAAGTGACTTGCTCGTCGAAGTCTGTCCACCACCGGTTGATTTCTTCGTCAGGTTCCGGACAACTTTCGACTGCAATCGTGTGTTTGAATCTTCCTGGCGTTTGTTCTGCGATGGTACACTGGTGAGCTTTGATCGGTGCCACCCAGGATGGGGCTCGATGCCCTCTGAGCTTGAGTTTTTAACAAAGATTACCTTCCACAGCATGCCTCGACATGCTTGGAACAACGAGTCCATGAATGAGCTTATCAACGACCTTGGAGGTGAGCTTGTAAGTATGTTTGTTCCTCCAGACAGCTGGGCTCTAACGGTTATGGCATGGATGAAGAAGTCGTCCACCATACCGAAGGTGATTGGTGTTAAGATACCAGTGCAGGAACCGGGGTTGTACTATTTGTCGCCACCAAGGCCGCCGCGGACCACACTAGGGATGTACCTGTATCAAGTGTTCGTGCATGTCGAAGAAGTGGTCAATCCATCAATCAAAGTCCTGCAGCCGCCGCTAGTGCCAGGGTCCATCGATGACGTCCATTATAGGAGTCAACGTCAGACTTTCCCCGTGTTGCTTGGAACGATGGATGGCATAGGGCCTACTCCATCACGCAGCGGAGGCCACTGCTTCTTTGGGCGAAGAGGCAAGGCTGGCTGCCTGGATGTGCTCTAATTTGAGGTAACAATTGAATCTTGTCAGATACTAGTTAAATCCAAGCTATGAGTGTGAAGCACTGATGTGCCAGTACATTTGACTGTGACCCGTTCTAATTTTGTACCTGAACCTTTTTTAGAAAGGGCTATACGTCAACTTAATGTGCTAGCAAAACTTATTTGTGTTGTCTGTCTGTTTTCTTTGCACAACATTTAAGATATTCCCCCGTCATTGATAGAGACGATGAACCGTTATGTACGAGTTCATTGGTTTCAACATAGCCCTACGCGTAGCGATCCACTGCTTCCATCCTGATTGTGCCGCCTGCGTGAAATTTTTATATGCAAGTTCAGTGTGCTATGATGTTCTATATGATTGTGTCAACTATATAAGTTTTTACTGAGCATCAGCAATGCATATGGATGAAAGATGTATTTACGAGCATCGACCGATTGGTCTCTCTCTCTCTCACACACACACACACACACATACACACACACACACACACAAGTGGGACCCGTTGAATTATTTCTTTGCTTGTGACAGCTTTTAATTAGGTTCTACTGTAATCTAACTTTTTTCTTAAGTTATTAATTGAGCTCAGTGACTTCAAAAAGTTGTACAGAAGCCTTGTTTGGACCTTTTTGGCGTCGCCTAATGTGGGCTGAGTAGCCATGTTAGGTTGTACTATACTACATAGGCCTTTTTTAAACATCAACAATGCAACTGGGCCGACGGTTGTACACAATATCCGGGTCAACTTGTTATTCTCCGCCCCGCTGGGCTGCAAATTTTCATAGGAAGTATGCATTAGGCTTAACAAGAAAATGGACTTTCAGAAATAATAAATGGGATGTCATTATAATAACTGGGCAGTAACCATTAAAAAATGCACCAAACGCGTAATTAGTTTAAAAATATATTATTTTTGGAATTTGAAAATTTTAATTTCATTACTTGTTGCGCACACAATATTTCGTTGGATTTTAACGTAATACAACTTTATTTTGAAATTATATTTAATCTAACTAGAAATTCCGGATAAAAATATTTCGGATCCCATCAAAATGTGGGAAATTATTTTGAATTCTGTTTTGAGCGGTTGGTTGAAATTATTAATCGTTGTCCTTGCTAGAAAATGGGTTGTACTTTTAACAGATTGTAAATGGGCTGTAGTAAATTCCATTAGAATTAAAAAATGGGTTGTACATTCTTACAAATCGCAAATGGGCTATATGTTCTCTGCCACACACTTGTGGGCCTTCTAAGTTGACGCGTCCCCTAAAAAAACTAAGTCGACGCGTATGCAAGGCTTTGTCAACAACACACGGTTCTAGCAGTTGTGGCCGTTGTATGTCCATCCAACGGATATCGTGATTCTTCTTCAATCTCGGATATTCTTGCTTCAGCCGCCCAAAAAATGATCCCTCCCCCTGACATCTGGGGCACACTGTTTCGAAGGCTGACCTGTGGGCCTACTACGTTGACGCGTACCAAGGGCTTGGTCAACTTAGTCAATATAAATGATTCTAGCTGCAGTGACTGTACGATGTCCATCCAACGGCCGTAGTGCTTCTTCAACCTCTGGTCTTCTTGCTCAAGCCGTCCAAAGCAGCGCCGGTCGTGCCACGTGCTCCTGCCTCCCGTGGCCGGCTGTGATTCCGTGGAGGCCTCACCGCACCCTACTACTCCCACCGTTGGCCAGGCAATTCCTCTACTCACCCACACCCCTTGTTATTTTGCGGTGATGGCAGCCTCACACCGCAGCCGAGCCAGTGAACCCACGCACTTCTCTCCACGCGGGCTTCCACTGCCGCGTCTTCCCCGGCTCTGCGTCGTCCCCTTCCTAGGCGCCTTCGTCCACCGCCATGGTGCTCTCGGCGTGGCGTGGTCAACGTGGTCAAGGAACGACTTCCATCAGAAGAGTACTGTACGTGGAGAGGCTGACAGCTGGGTCCACGACAGCCGCAAGGAAGTGCCTCCTTAATTCGCAAAAAAATGTTTCCCCCCTAACTGCTAGGACCCACCAGCAACATCTTCGCACGCAAGGAAGTTCGTCCATATTACGGGAAAAAAAATGATTCGGCCCCCCTGACTGTTGGGACCCACCAGCTACATCTTCGCATGCAAGGAAGTGCGTCCATATTACAGGCAAAAAAACGATTCGCCCCCCTGACTGTTGGGACCCACCAGCTACATCTTCGCACGCAAGGAAGTGCCTGACAGTCGGGACCCACCTGGTCTAAGCGTACGTAGCATTGTCATTCTGGTCATGAACGTGTACGTACATACCGGTCGATATAGAGGCGCGCACGTGTCGTAGTAGAGGCGCGCACGTAGCATGTACACGTAGTACAACGGCCAGGGTGCAAGAAAGAAAATACGGCCACGTGCGTACATACGGGCGGGGTCTAGAACGCCTACTCGCGCATACGTACGGCCAGGGCTCGTGTACATGGCTGGGTCAGAACAGATAAATTGCGTCGTCGTCGTGTTCATGGGGAGGCAACAGAATGCGTCGTGTTCATCGGGAGGCAACAGAACGCGTGGGAGCCTGATACGTCTCCGTCGTATCTATAATTTTTGATTGTTCCATGCCAATATTCTTCAACTTTCATATACTTTTGGCAACTTTTTATACTATTTTTGGGACTAACATATTGATCCAGTGCCTAGTGCCAGTTCATGTTTGTTGCATGTTTTATGTTTCGCAGAAAACCCATATCAAACGGAGTCCAAATGGGATAAAAACAGACAGAGAATTATTTTGGAATATTTATGATTTTTGGGAAGTAAAATCAACGCGAGACGGTGCCCGAGGGGGCCAGGAGATAGGGGGCGCGCCCCAGGGAGGCAGGCGCGCCCTGGACTCTCCTGGGCCCCCCGTAAGGCGGTTGACGCTCTTCTTTTGCCGCAAGAAAGCTAATTTTATGAGAAAGATCTTGGCGAAAGATTCACCCAATCGGAGTTATGGATCTCCGGATATAAAAGAAACGGTGAAGGGGCAGAATCTGAGAACGCAGAAACAGAGAGATAGATCCAATCTCGGAGGGGCTCTCGCCCCTCCCAAGCCATGGGAGCCAAGAACCAGAAGGTAAACCCTTCTCCCATCTAGGGATAAGGTCAAGGAAGAAGAATAAGAAGGGGGGCTCTCTCCCCCTTGCTTCCGGTGGCGCCGGAACGCCGCCGGGGGCCATCATCATCACCGCGATCTTCACCAACACCTCCATCATCTTCACCAACATCTCCATCACCTTCCCCCATCTATATCCAGCGGTCCACTCTCCCGCAAGCCGCTGTACCCTCTACTTGAACATGGTGCTTTATGCTTCATATTATTTTCCAATGATGTGTTGCCATCCTATGATGTCTGAGTAGATTTTCGTTGTCCTATTAGTGGTTGATGAATTGCTATGATTGGTTTAATTTGCTTGTGGTTATGTTGATGTCCTATTCTGCCCTCCATGTCATGCAAGCGTGAGGGATTCCCGCTTTAGGGTGTTGCAATACGTTCATGATTCGCTTATAGTGGGTTGCTAGAGTGACAGAAGCTTAAACCCGAGTAAGGGGATTGTTGCGTATGGGATTAAAGGGGGGCCTATATATCTTAATGCTATGGTTGGGTTTTACCTTAATGAACGTTAGTAGTTGCGGACTGCTTGCTAATAGTTCCAATCATAAGTGCATAAAATTCCAAGTCAGGGATGACATGCTAGCAGTGGCCTCTCCCACATAAAACTTGCTATCGGTCTAGTAACGTAGTCAATTGCTTGGGGACAATTTCACAACTCCTACCACCACTTTTCCACACTCGCTATATTTACTTTATTGCATCTTTATCTAAACAGCCCCTAATTTATATTTACGTGTTCTTTATATTCTTGCAAACCTATCCTATCACACCTACAAAGTACTTCTAGTTTCATACTTGTTCTAGGTAAAGCGAACGTCAAGCGTGCGTAGAGTTGTATCGTTGGTTGATAGAATTTGAGGGAATATTTATTCTACCTTTAGCTCCTCGTTGGGTTTGACACTCTTACTTATCGAAACTGTTACGATCCCCTACACTTGTGGGATATCAAGACCTTATTCTGGCGTCGTTGCCGGGGAGGCATAGCGTGGGGTGAATATTCTCGTTTGTGCTTGTTTGCTTTATCACTAAGTAATTTTTATTTGTTGTTCTTAGTTGTTTTCTATCTTTAGCTATGGGTAGGAAACGCAAAATACCAAAAACATTAGTTGTACCTACTGAACCAGTGGTTGAAGAACCACTCAAAATCTATCACACTCCTGAATCTTTTTACTTGGATCATCTTCGATCCCTTTGTGCTTGTGTTGAAACCCCCACTAGTTTAGTTGATGGAAAATCTTTAGATGAGCATGCTTGTTTTGTGCGACACCGTATATGTGAAAAAGGGAAACTATTATGGGATCAAATTCAACGTTTGCAATGTTATGCTTGGAATTTATGTGAAATATATGAGTTTACTTGTTGTTCTGAAGACCCTAAGAAACACCTACCCTATCAATGGTTGTTTAGTGATAATGGAATCGCATCTTCGTATGCTAAGGGTGTTTACAATTACTATGATGTTCAACAAATTGAAGAATTTGTTGCTTTTAAAGGTGCTTATGAGATTGCCTCTTTGATTGAAAAGTATGATGCTACTCTTTACAAATCTGAAAATTTTGCCATATTTCAATATTGTTATGATAATTATGCTTCTAATGCCTATGTTAAACCATATATTGAGGACTTCTCCGCTATCCAAGAAGAGACTAATATTTTGCAGGAAGCTATGTAAGAAGAAATTGATGAAACAGTGAGCTCATTGGATGAAAAAGATGATGAGGAGAGCGAAGAACAAAAGGAGGAAGAGCGGATTAGCTACCCGTGCCCACCTTCTAATGAGAGTAACCCTCCAACTCATACATTATTTAATTCCCCTTCGTGCTTACCGAAGGATGATTGCTATGATGATTGCTATGATCCCTTGAATTTGTTTGAAATATCCCTTTTTGATGATGCTTGCTATGCTTGTGGCCAAGATGCCAATATGAATTATGCTTATGGAGATGACCTTGCTATAGTTCCTTATGTTAAACATGAAATTGTTGCTATTGCACCCACGCATGATAGTCGTATTATCTTTTTGAATTCTCCAAACTACACTATATCGGAGAAGTTTGTGCTTATTAAGGATTATATTGATGGGTTGCCTTTTACCATTGCACATGATGATTTTGATGAATATATATGCATGTGCTTGATGCTCCTACTTTCAATTATTATGAGAGGGGAACTACATCTCCGCCTCTTTATGTTTCCAATATGATAGAATTGCAAGAAACTGCTCATATTATGCATTGGCCTTTACTTGGTGTGCATGAATTGTTCTTTTATGACATGACGATGCATAGGAAGAGAGTTAGACTTTGTTGTTGCATGATATATGTTACTTTGTGCTCACTACTAAATTACAAATCATTGCTAATTAAAATTGGCTTTGATATACCTTGGGATCCGGGTGGATTCATTACTTGAGCAGTAAATGCCTAGCTTAATGGCTTTAAACAAAGCGCTGCCAGGGAGACAACCCGGAAGTTTTAGAGAGTCATTTATTTCTATTGAGTGCTTTCATATAGTTTAAAAATAGAAAAAATAAGAGGGGAAACCAAAAACTTTTCAAAAAGGAAAGTGAAAGTGAGAAAGACAAGCATTATTGAAGTGGGAGCTAGCCTTGAACTTTGTTCATGCTCACGGAAACTTTGTGAATCTTGATTACAGAAACTTTTCAACAAAAATAATTATCCCCTTGTACAATTCCATTGTATTATAAAAATAATGTGCCAAGGTTTGCCTTTAGGATGTTTACAATGCTTGTTGGTTTGTATGGTGCAGGACAGAAACTTTGGATGTAGTGCGCGATTTACATTTTTAACTGGAACGTCAATTGGTTCTGTTTCCTTTTGCACTGTCTTGCTATACAAATTGTTTATTTTTCCTAAGTTTGGTATAAGTTTTGGGGTACCATAAGTATGGTGGATGTTCAGATTGCTACAGACTGTTCTGTTTTTGACAGATTCTGTTTTTTGATGCATAGTTTACTTGTTTTGATGAATCTATCAATTTATATCAGTGGATTAAGCCATGGAAAAGCTATACTACAGCAGACACAATGCAAAAACAAAATATGAATTGGTTTGCAACAGTACTTAGAGTGGTGATTTGCTTTATTATACTAACGGATCTTACCGAGTTTTCTGTTGAAGTTTTGTGTGGATGAAGTGTCTAAGCGAGGATGTCTCGGTATGAGGAAAAGGAAGAGAGGCAAGAGCTCAAGCTTGGGGATGCCCGAGGCACCCCAAGTAAATATTCAAGGAGACTCAAGCGTCTAATCTTGGGGATGCCCCAGAAGGCATCCCCTCTTTCTTCAACAAGTATCGGTATGTTTTCGTATTCGTTTCGTTCATGTGATATGTGCAAGTCTTGGAGCGTCTTTTGCATTTAATTTTCACTTTTATTTTATGCACCATGCGGGTATGAGATAGTCCTTGGTTGATTTATAGAATGCTCATTGCACTTCACTTAAATCTTTTGAGTATGGCTTTATAGAATGCTTCATGTGATTCACTTATATCATTTGAAGTTTGGATTGCCTGTTTCTCTTCACATAGAAAACCGCCATTTGTAGAATGCTCTTTTGCTTCACTTATATTTGTTAGAGCGTGGGCATATCTTTTGTACAAAGAATTAAACTCTCTTGCTTCACTTATATCTATTTAGAGAGATGACAGGAATTGGTCATTCACACGGTTAGTCATAAAATCCTACATAAACTTGTAGATCACTGAATATGATATGTTTGATTCCTTGCAATAGTTTTACGATATAAAGGTGGTGATATTAGAGTCATGCTAGTTGACTAATTGTGAAATTGAGAAATACTTGTGTTGACGTTTGCAAGTCCCGTAGCATGCACGTATGGTGAACCGTTATGTAACGAAGTTGGAGCATGAGGTGCTCTTTGATTGCTTTCCTTATGAGTGGCAGTCGGGGACGAGCGATGGTCTTTTCCTACCAATCTATCCCTCTAGGGGCATGCATAGTAGTACTTTGCTTCGAGGGCTAAGCAGACTTTTGCAATAAGTATATGAGTTCTTTATGACTAATGTGAGTCCATGGATATACGCACACTCACCCGTCCACTTTGCTAGCCTCTATTATGCCGCACAACTTTCGCCGATATCATGAACCCATTATTTACCTTCCTCAAAACAGCCACCATACCTACCTATTATGGCATTTCCATAGCCACTCCGAGATATATTGCCATGCGACTTCCATCATCATCATATACATGACTTGAGCATTCATTGTGATATTGCTTTGCATGATCGTAAGATAGCTAGCATGATGTTTTCATGGCTTGTCCGTTTTTTGATGTCATTGCTATGCTAGATCATTGCACATCCCGGTACACCACCGGAAGCATTCATATAGAGTCATATCTTTGTTCGAGAGTTGTAATATTGAGTTGTAAGTAAATAAAAGTGTGATGATCATCATTATTAGAGCATTGCCCCCAGTGAGGAAAGGATGAAGGAGACTATGATTCCCCCACAAGTCGGGATGAGACTCCGGACTTTATGAAAAAATAAAAGAGGCCAAAGAAGCCCAAATAAAAAAAGAGGCCAAAGAAGCCCACCAAAAATAAATAAAAAAATAAATAAAAATTAAAAATAAATAAATAAAAAATAAAAAGAAAAAATGAGAGAAAAAGAGAGAAGGGGCAATGTTACTATCCTTTTATCACACTTGTGCTTCAGAGTAGCACCATGTTCTTCATAGAGAGAGCCTCCTATGCTTTCACTTTCATATACTAGTGGGAATTTTCATTATAGAATTTGGCTTGTATATTCTGATGATGGGCTTCCTCAAACGCCTGAGGTCTTCATGAGCAAGCAAGTTGGATGCACACCCACTTAGTTTCCAGTTTGAGTTTTCATACACTTATAGCTCTTAGTGCATCCGTTGCATGGCAATCCCTACTCACTCACATTGATATCTATTGATGGGCATCTCCATAGCCCGTTGATACGCCCTTTTTGTCCTCACAACCACCACCATATACCACCATAGTGCTATGTCCATGGCTTGTGCTCATGTATTGCGTAACAGTTGAAAAAGCTGAAGCGCGTTAAAAAGTATGAACCAATTGCTCGACTCGTCATCGGGGTTGTGCATGATTTGAATGCTTTGTGTGATGAAGATGGAGCATAGCCAGACTATATGATTTTGTAGGGATGAGCTTTCTTTGGCTACGTTATTTCGATAAGACATAATTGCTTGGTTGGTATGCTTGAAGTATTATTGTTTTTATGTCAAATGATAGACTATTGCTTTGAATCATTCGTATCTTAATATTCATGCCATGATTAGACACATGATCAAGATTATGCTAGGTAGCATTCCACATCAAAAATTATCTTTTTTATCATTTACCTACACGAGGACGAGCGGAATTAAGCTTGGGGATGCTGATACATCTCCGTCGTATCTATAATTTTTTATTGTTCCATGCCAATATTCTTCAACTTTCATATACTTTTGGCAACTTTTTATACTATTTTTGGGACTAACATATTGATCCAGTGCCCAGTGCCAGTTCCTGTTTGTTTCATGTTTTATGTTTCGCAGAAAACCCATATCAAACAGAGTTCAAACGGGATAAAAACGGACGGAGAATTGTTTTGGAATATTTATGATTTTTGGGAAGTAAAATCAACGCGAGACGGTGCCCGAGGGGGCCAGGAGATAGGGGCGCGCCCTAGGGAGGCAGGCGCGCCCTGGACTCTCCTGGGGCCCCCGTAAGGCGGTTGACGCTCTTCTTTTGCCGCAAGAAAGCTAATTTTATGAGAAAGATCTGGGCGAAAGATTCACCCCAACCGGAGTTACGGATCTCCGGATATAAAAGAAACGGTGAAGGGGCAGAATCTGAGAACGCAGAAACAGAGAGATAGATCCAATCTCGGAGGGGCTCTCGCCCCTCCCAAGCCGTGGGAGCCAAGGACCAGAGGGGAAACCCTTCTCCCATCGAGGGAGAAGGTCAAGGAAGAATAAGAAGAAGGGGGGCTCTTTCCCCCTTGCTTCCGGTGGCGCGGGAACACCGCTGGGGGCCATCATCTTCACCAACACCTCCATCATCTTCACCAACATCTCCATCACCTTCCCCCATCTATATCCAGCGGTACACTCTCCCGCAAGCCGCTGTACCCTCTACTTGAACATGGTGCTTTATGCTTCATATTATTTTACAATGATGTGTTGCCATCCTATGATGTCTGAGTAGATTTTTGTTGTCCTATTGGTGGTTGATGAATTGCTATGATTGGTTTAATTTGCTTGTGGTTATGTTGATGTCCTATTGTGCCCTCCGTGTCGCGCAAGCGTGAGGGATTCCCTCTTTAGGGTGTTGCAATACGTTCATGATTCGCTTATAGTGGGTTGCTAGAGTGACAGAAGCTTAAACCCGAGTAAGGGGATTGTTGTGTATGGGATTGAAGGGGGGCCTATATATCTTAATGCTATGGTTGGGTTTACCTTAATGAACGTTAGTAGTTGCGGACTGCTTGCTAATAGTTCCAATCATAAGTGCATAGAATTCCAAATCAGGGATGACATGCTAGCAGTGGCCTCTCCCACATAAAACTTGCTATCGGTCTAGTAACATAGTCAATTGCTTGGGGACAATTTCTCAACTCCTACCACCACTTTTCCACACTCGCTATATTTACTTTATTGCATCTTTATCTTAACAGCCCCTAGTTTAAAGTACTTCTAGTTTCATACTTGTTCTATGTATAGCCAACGTCAAGCGTGCGTAGAGTTGTATCGGTGGTCGATAGAACTTGAGGGAATATTTATTCTACCTTTAGCTCCTCGTTGGGTTCGACACTCTTACTTATCGAAAATTGTTGCGATCCCCTACACTTGTGGATTATCAGAGCCAACTGGCTTGGATGGAATGGCCGATGGAAATGAGGCCTGGCATACCGCAAAACGGAGGAAACGGCCTTGTGTTTGACCGGCCACGTTCGAAACGGGATCCTGTTCATCGGGAGGGGTCTAGAGTACTGCAAAACGGAGGAAATGGACTTCTGTTGGACCTCGTACGGTCGAAACGGGTTCTGTGATCGGGAGGGGTGTGGCATACCGCAAAACGGAGGAAACGGACTTGTGTTGGAGCGCCTGGTCAAAACGGGGGTCCTGTTCATTGGGAGGGGTGTGGCGTACCGCAAAACGGGACTCCATGGGATACTGTTCATCTCCACCGTCAACCTCCTCCAGCCTCCACGGGCTATTGTTCGTCCACCGTCGACCTCCTCCAGCCTCCACCTCTAACTGTTCATCCACGGGCTCCTGTTCATCCAGCCTCCACCGCACGCTACTCCACCGGCTACTGTTCAACCAACCCTCTCCATGGGGTCCTGTTCAACCACCCCTCCACGAGCTACTGTTCATCCAGCCCTCCACCGACTACTGTTCAACCAGCCCTCCACGGGGCCGTCCTGTTCATCCAGCCCTCCACGGGGTCCTATTCATCCAGCCCCAACCGTCTCAATCGATCGGGGTCCTGTTCATCCAGAGGCAACACCACGGGGTCATGTTCATCCACCCCTACCGGGAACTGTTCATCCAAACCCCCCCCCCCAGCAATGCTCACTGTTCATCCAGAGGCAGCATCAATCGGCTTCAGTTGGCAGCAGTAGCGAAGGAATTGCTCGATCGCTCGGGTTCAGTAACGCGTAGCCTGTAGTGCAATCGCTCGGGTTCAGTTAGGCGAATGCCTCTCTCGGGTTTAGTTAGAGCCCAACGCCTCACACCCATGCGCGTACATGTACGAGAGAAACGTGCATCGCTCGACCACCAACGACCCACCGTAATTGGGAACTCCCCAAAATTTTCCTCGCCCTCGCTTCTACCACGGTTTTTTCCTTCATGGACGACCCAAAGAATGTCATGCAGCTGCGTCTCCGGCCCGCCCAGGATGAAAAGCCCATTTTCTATCATGATTTTTTGTCATACAAGTAGGATCTCACCACATCTATGATGATACCATGTTTTGTCCCAATTATCGTCATAGAAGTGTCATAAGTATGACAGGAAAAAATTCGTTCGGCCCAAAATATCACGGATGTGTATTTTTTTTGTAGTGTAACCCTCCTATTTATATAGACACTAGAGGGGCTTAGGGTTGTACAAAGTTGGTTTTACAGAAAGGAACAATATATCCGGACACCTATACTTGACATCCACGCATGTAAGAGTCCCCACCGAACACGAGAGATATTCTTTTGTCTTGTATCTTGACGGTCCATCAGTCCGGCCCATATCAATAGACCGGACGCCCGAGAACCCCCCTAGTCCAGGACTTCTACACCCATAAGGCACCAGGGCGCGCCAACCCCCTCGGCCACCCTGGTGGGTAGTGGGCTCCTCGGGCCACCTCCGGTGCCCATCTTCTAGTACATAAGGTCTTTTGACCTAGAAAAAATAAGGAAAGGACTTTTGGGACGGAGCACCGCCATCTCGAGGCGGAACTTGGGCAGGAGCAATTTTTCCCTTCGGCGGAGTGATTCTGCTGGGAGAACTTCCCTCCTGGAGGGGGAACTCAAAGCTATCATCATCACCAACAGCCCTATTATCTTTGGGAGGCCAATCTTCATCAGCATTTTCAACATCATCATCTCATCTCAAACCCTAGTTCATCTCTTGTGTTCAATCTTTCTATCGGATTGGTACATGTGGGTGACTAGTAGTGTTGATTACACCTCGTAGTTGATGCTAGATGTTTTATTTGGTGGAAGATTATATGTTTAGATCTATTATGATATTTAGTATCCCTCTGATCTTGAGCATGAATATTATTTGTGAGTAGTTTCCCTTGTTCTTGAAGCCACGGGAGAAGTCATGTTGCAAGTAATCATGTGAATTTGATATTCGTTCAATATTTTGATGGTATGTATGTTGTGATTCCCTTAGTGGTGTTATGTGAACGTCGACTACATGACACTTCAACATCTTTGGGCCTAAGGGAATGCATTATGGAGTAGTTATTAGATGATGGGTTCCTAGAGTGATAGAATCTTAAACCCTAGTTTATGCGCTATTTTGTAAGGGGCTGATTTGGATCCACATGTTTAATGTTATGGTTAGATTGCTATCTTAATTCTTCTTTCGTAGTTGTGGATGCTTGCGAGGGGGTTAATCATAAGTGGGAGGCTTGTTCAAGTAAGAACAGCACCCAAGCACCAGTCCACCCACATACCATATTAACAAAGTAGCAAGCGCGAATCAAACCAACATGATGAAACTGACTAGATGAAATTCCTGTGTGCCCTCAAGAACACTTTGCTTACTATAATAGATCATTTTGGCCTGTCCTTTGCCACAAAATGATTGGGATACCTTGCTGCACTTTTGTTACCATTACTGTTACTTGCTCATTACAAATTATCTTGCTATCAAACTAATTGTTACCTACAATTTCAGTGCTTGCAGTAATTACCTTGCTGAAAACCACTTGTTATTTCCTTCTGCTCCTCATTGGGTTCGACACTCTTATTTATCGAAAGGACTATGATTGATCCCCTATACTTGTGGGTCATGACACCGCCGCAAGTCTCTATTCTTCCGTGATCCCTTATGGAGGCCTTTTCTGGTACTCTGCAGGATGGGGAATCGATCACGGAAGGCTTCTACATCAACCTTGCTGCCCTTCCGATGATATGTGATTAGTTCACCATAGACCTATGGTTCCACAGCTAGTAGCTAGATGGCTTATTCTCCATCGTTGATCTTCAATACAATGGTCTCCTCAATGTTCTTGGAGTTCTATCCAAGGTAATCTTCTTTTGTAGTGTGTTTGTTGGGATCTGATGAATTATGGGTTTATGATCAGATTATTCATGAATATTATTTGAGTATTCTCTAAATTATTTTATGCATGATTATTAGCTTTGTATTTCTCTCTGGTCTATCTTTTTGGTTTGGCCAACTAGATTGATTTATCTTGCAATAGGAGAGGTGCTTTGTAATGGGTTCAATCTTGCGGTGCTCTATATCCTAGTGATAAAGTAAGGGACAAGACATGTATTTGTATTGTTGCCATTAAGGGGAAAACGACGTGGTTTATTCATATTGGTTGGATTTACTTTGTCTACACCATGTCATATTGCTTAAGGTGTTACTCCGTTTTTATTAACTTAATACCCTAGATGCATGCTAGATAGCGGTCGATGGATGGAGTAATAGTAGTAGATGCAGGTAGGAGTTGGTCTACTTGTATTGGACATGAGGCCTACATACATGATCATTGCCTTTAATATCATCACATCTATGCGTTTTTTCATCAATAGCCCAACAGTAATTTGTTTACCCACCGTATGCTTTTGTTCGAAGAGAAGCCTCTAGTGGAAACTATGGCCCGCGGGTCTACTTTTATCATATATAAAATCCCAAAATACCTTGTTGCAATTTTATTGGCCTTTATTTTATTTTGTATTTTGTTATCTATCTACCACTAAGAGATTTGATCCTTGCATATAACCGCCAAGGGGATTGACAACCCCATTGATCGCGTTGAGTGCAAGTATTTGCTTTTGTGTGTGTAGGTGTTGTTAACGAGGTTTTGTGTGGTTCTCCTACTGGATTGATAACCTTGGTTCTTAAATGAGGTAAATACTTATATCTACTGTACTGCATCATCCTCTCCTCTTCGAGGAAATCCGAACGCAGCTAACAAGTAGCAAAATGCAACTAGGTGAACACAACCTATATGGAAAGCAAACTTAAAGCAAGGTATGCTAGGCTATAATCTAGATAGCAATCCAACAAGCATGTAAAGCAAAGTAAAGTGTGGGGAAGGATTAACCACAAGTGATTCGATGACGCAGATTTTATCCCAAAGTTCACACTTCCTTTGGGAAGTGTTAATCTTCGTTGGAGCGGTGCCAGAGCCAGGGCTTTCGGAATGCCATGGTTGGCTCACCGTCTTATCCTCGAGGCATCCCCAATGGATGAGCCTCAAATCACTTGGGGTTGGTGTTGTAGGCAACCACCACACCTTTAGATACGTCTCCGGAGCACCCTACAAGCAAGGAAGCTTCTGACAAAACCTCTAATCATCTAGGAGCCCAAGCTCCAATAGCAACAAGTTGGTGAAGATGAACGAGTTGGGTAAACACAAATTGGTATGGTAGGAATGCAGATTGGGTGAATGGTTACGGAGATCTCAAGCTTTTAGGGTTTAGAAATGGTGGAAGAGATTGAAGAAGATTATGATTGGAGGTGGAATAAGGGGGTATTTATACCCCTAAGGTCGAAGTTACTGCTGCCCAGCTGGCAACTTCAGGCACCAGAGCGAAAGGGGTCCGGACACCCATACCAGGCAGAGGCTAGCGGGGATGGTCGGGCACCTAGAGTATAAAGACCTTGGGCACCCGAGCCAACATAGATCAGATCACCAGGGAGCGCCGGGCACCCGTGGTCCAAGACCTTGGGCACTAGGACCAACAAGGGGCTTACGCCCTACTCCGGGCACCCGGGGGTCCAAGGACAGTTGGAAGTTCTCTGATGCCTCCGGGAACCTAGAGGTACAAGACCTCGGGCACCCCGACCACTGTCTGTGATGACTTCAACTTTGCATGAAACCCTTCCAATGACTGAATATTTTGGTGAGGCAATGTATATGGAATGAAATGAATTCCGCAACTCCCTAATCTCAGCAACCCCTCTTAATAGTACGGTTTCTCCTATGACTCCAAAATCTTTCGGAGCCACCAAAGAAACATCATCATTCATCATTTTTGAATAGGGGGTCACTGAAGTCCGTAGACAAATAAGAGATACCAATGTCCTGAGATAAACTTGACAACTGACATTAGACATTGCTAATCCTATTCTTATCAACACCAAAGTCATAATTGAGTGCCAATGATCTTTCAATCTCCCCCCTTTTTGGTGAATTGATCCTGGATGTCCACCGCTTGAACTCCTTTCATCATGTTATGTGCATGGGAAATTCTCATCACCTACAAAACACACACAGACAAAGAAAATAATAAAAATCAACTGACAATAAAGAATATGCAATGCTCATGGTTAAAAGAGTAAAAACTGGAAATCATGCATATGGGCATGTAATTGGCTCAATGGGACATGATATAACTTGATGTATGGGGATAATGTGCAACAAATGAGCTCTAAAAATGCACAAAATATGGAGCCATCACATGATTAGTGTGAATAGTTACTTTAGAATCAGTAATATAAGGTCTAAACTTATCACAAGAAAAAACAAATGCTAAAAATTCTTTCTCAGTAGTAGTATAATATCTTTGGGAACTATCCAAAGTCTTACTAGCATAATGAATAACAATCAATTTCTTATCAACTCTTTGGGCAAGGACAACCCATACAACATAGTCACTAGCATCACACATAATTTCAAAGGTAGATTCCAATCAGGTGGTTGAACAATTGGAGCAGAAATTAAAGCTTTCTTAAGAATTTCAAAGGCTTCTACACAATCATCATAAAAACAGAAGGAACATCTTTTGGCAGAAGATTAGTAAGAGGCTTAGAAATTTTAGAGAAGTCCTTAATGAACCTTCTATAGAAACCACTATGACCAAGAAAACTTCTTATACCTTTGACATCTTTAAGACATGGCATTTTCCCAATAGCATCCACCTTAGCTTTGTCTACCTCAATGCCTCTCTCAGAGATTTTATAACCAAGTACTATACCTTTGTTTACCATGAAGTGACACATAACCTTGTTCAAGACAAGATTGGTTTCCTCACATCTCTGCAAAACTTTGTCAAGATTGTGTAAGCAGTCATTCAAAAGGACAAGTAAAAGTAGTTTTCTCTTTTTCCCTCTGGATGATTGCATATTTTAGAAAAAAGGAATAACCATCTAGGAAGAAAAAATGCGTATGCTTCTAACATTTGATCAATGAAAGGCAAAGGATAATTACCTTTTGTAGTAGCCTTATTTAACTTTTTGGAATCTATAACTAGTTACAAACCTTTGCAGGATAAGTTCATTTTTATCATTATGAAAAACACTAATACAACCTTTCCTAGGGACACAATGAATAGGACTTACCCATCTACAATCAACCATAGGATAAATTATACCTGCTTCTAGAAGCTTTAGTATTTCTTTTCTAACCACTTACTTCATCTTTGGGTTCAAGCGACATTGATGATCAACAAGAGGTTTAGCATCGGGCTCCATATTAATGTTGTGTTGACACATAACTCGGCTAATGCCCTTGAGATCATCCAGAGTGTATCCAATAGCACCACAATGTTTTCTTAGAGTGTTCAACAATCTCTTCTCTTTGTGCACTAAAAGTTTAGAATTTATAATAATAGGGTATATTCTATTTCCATGAAGATAAGAATATTTTAATATGTTAGGGAGTTTCTTTAATGCAAACATAGGGTCACCCTTAGGGGGTGGAGGATCTCCCAAGATTTCAACCGGAAAATTATTCTTAAGAATAGGTTTTTGCCTGAAGAAGATTTCATCTATTTGATTTCTTTCATTCATATTCATATCATTCTCATGATCAAACAAGTATTGCTCTAAGGGATCAGTTGGAGGTACAATAATAGAAGCAAGATGAACAATTAAATCTTCATGAGATAAATCCTTAGCATGATGTTATTTTGTGAACTCAGAAAAACTAAATTCATGGGATTCGTCACCAAACTTAACTTTAATTTTCTGTTTAACACTGTCAATATCAACACCAATAGTATTCAAGAAGGGTCTACCAAATATTATTCCACAAAAATCATCTGCTTAGACCCAAGGAGTAAGAAATCAGTAGGATATTGATCTTACAACAAAGAACTTCAACATATCTAACAATACTAAGCGGTAAATAGTATCCCCATTTGCAAGCTTAATAGTAGCATCAATCTCTTCTATCTCAATAGGTGAAATATCATGCATACTTATTGTTAGAGATAAAAATGAATTGCACTTATACTGGCACCAATATCACACAAACCATGATAAAAATGATCACCAATCTTAACATAAATGACGTGCACGCCAACCATTTTAACATTTCTATCTTTTTCTTCTTTATATGGTTTAGCAATTCTAGAAGCTTGATCATAGAATATAAATAGGGATTTATATTTTCATGCCCCTGGTTGCAAAGTTCTACTCGGTTTTGCCCTACCCAACTACCATTCCTCACTTTTCCCCTTCAGTACAACACTCACACTAAAAAATGCCCAAAACTAAGCCTTGTCACCAGGTCAAAGTAGTTGACCATTGCCTAGCTCAAATACTAACTAGTGGGGCAAACCCTGCCATATGGGACTATTGCAAGTCTCCCCGAGGCCCACCGGTCAGTGTCTGGTTTATTACAAAAAAAGTGTGGCATATAATGCCACCCGACGGGATATGAACTTGAGTGCGATTGTTGAATGTGCATCGTACGAACCATTTGAGCTAGTATGTGTGTGTAGAGAGGTCGTGCTATGCCCTTTCGATCTGACTTGGCGTACATGAAATACGGACCCACGATTCAGTGACCCATGGAATGATACATCGCAACAGTGTCAAACAAAGCACATTCAGAAATAGCCCATTGAGATAAGCATAACAAGAACATTCATAGATTTTGTTCAACTTTTACATAGCGCACTCACATTACAATACTACCAAATTAATAAGTGATAATAGTGGCGACGCAGACTAAGGCATAGCCTATTGGTGGAAAGGGGCTGATGCCTTTCCACCCATCCAAGTTCAAGGCATGGTACTTACAATTTGGATTTGTTGCACCAATTATACTGTAGGGGCCTCCCTTACAGTCTTTGTGTCAGAAAAGATAATAGTGGCGACCTAAAGCTATCAGCGCCAATAGGGACAATAGATGAACGGCTACTTTTCATCATCTGAAATCACGATGGTGTCATCCTCATTATCGCCTTTTTCATCTTCGTCATCAGAGGAGGACAGGACGACAACTTCTTCTTTGTCGTCTTCCACCTCGACGGCGCTGCGGCACGTAGAGTGGCAACCCTCCACTGCTCTCAAACAACCCAAGGCGTGATGGCCTCTTCCTGTGTCATGGATTGAGATACGGCTAGCACTGCCTGGTGAGTTGCTATTGCATCGATCACATGGCCACCTTGGCCTGGGCAATGAGCACGGCAGCATCGTACACTGGCGTCGTCACCTCTTCCCCACCATTGATTTCAAGGTATGCCTACATTGCCTCAAAGGGACGCCTCATCCTCAGTGTCCTCCTCCTCAACCACCTTGCGGTTGTGAGATAGCTTTGACGCCATGGGGTCGAGCTCAGAGAACTAGGAGTTGCCGGACGCACTTGATGAATAGACGCCCAAGGCTGACGCAGAAGCGCACACGCTTGATGATGAGTCAGATGTGCCTGATGAATAGCCACCCGAGGCTGACAAGGAAGTGCACATGCTTGACGACGAGCCGGACGCACAAGACTTGGAGCCGCCCTTGCCGGAGTTTGAGCCACCCGCGCTGGGTTAGCTTCCGCCGGCTATGGGAGCTGGCACTGCTTTCTTATTGTGACAAAAAGGTCCTGTCAAGATCCAGGTGGTAATTGCTTCCCCACCATGGCATAGAACTAGATTTGGCGGCGTGTGAAAGCAATGGATTGGAGCGGCGGTGGAAAAGCTATCTGACATTATTGGACCCAGCCACAATGTATCAGGGGACTGTAGTATTTGGAACAATCTAGAAAACAAATGTCCCCCAAAAAGTGTGTATTTTTACGTGGAGGTTAGCAATTGAATCCCTTGCCGTTCAAACTAACATATTTAAATGTATCCCGGGCCTCACTCTGATTTGTAATGTTTTTGGTGCCAATGACAAAATGGGACTCCATGTTGCACACCGATGTACGTTTGTGAGAGCCCTTTGGCATGAGTTGAAGGACGTGGGAACCTGCCTTCTGAGCATGAAATAAGCTACACAGGAAGGGATTGTGTTCTTATCCTACCAGATAAAATGACTGGAGACCTAAGACAAGAACTTATGCTATTTTGGTAGCGTGTTTGGCATCATAGAAATGATACTATCTTTGCAAAAGGTAAAGAAAAAAATTCCCACTCTGCTCTGTTCTTGCAAAACTACCTTGAAAACATCTGCATGATCAAATTGGTCCTAAAGGTAAAAGCCCTATGATCAAATTGCCAAGAGTGAAAGAACATGTTAATGTTGCGATCTACGGTAGGGTGCGTCGACTGCAAATAAAATTTCCTACTCGCAGAACATCCAGGAACATGCTAACAGAGATGGATCACACATCATTACAACTAGACGCAAAGTGTCGTGCAGCGGAAGTAGAGTCGGGGCAGCGCATCTCCATAGTCGTCTCCTCCTTGATCTCCCACGTAGCGGATTGAATCCCATGAACAGGTTCGCTGGAGCAGTGCAAGTGCAATGCCTCTAACGGTATCCGTGCGTGCAGGAGAAACACCGTGTGGTGGATTGCTAGGTCCGATCATACATCCGGCGGCGAGTGGAGGTGGCTCGTTGCAACACATGCAAATCCCTAGTGACGGTGCTAAAGCAATCAACTGAATGAGTGTACCGCACCTCCACTATATATAGACATCCGTCGCGGGCTCAACACTTGGGCCTCGCATAGATCCTAAGGCCCAAATTATGTTTGGACTGGATCTGAGTCCGAGTAGGATCACGTCTGACTCGTGGAGTCAGATCCGACCTCACATGTTCCTTCCCTTAAGCGTGCGACCCCTTAGGTTCAAGTCGGCTTGGTCGCAGGTCGGATCACCTCTGACCTGCTCGGCTGGTAGCGGCCTCTAGCAAGGTGTGTCAACCACCAAGTAGGCAAATACGCCGGTTGGCAAACCTGTACAACGGTCACACTTCTGTTCCCTTTAGATATATGTTGTCGGGCTCAAGTCGAGTCTATCATCCTTATGCTAGCCCGACCTCTTTCTCATTCTAGTGATGCCGACCACAAACCGGATTATCTCATAATCCTTATCGCATGACCATGCTTATCTTGGTCGGATCACACGAAGACGTCAGAGTATAACTCGCCTGATCTGAGGGGAAAATCCCGACTTGCCCAACCATGTCTTGCAACATGGGTCTGGACAAGACCAAAACCTACCTTTATAACAACCCAGTTATAGAGTAGCGTTTAGTCGGCCCAAAGCAGGTCTGTCACCACCCCGAGGACATACGTCGGCTTAGGTCTTAGGACACAGACGTATGTTGTACTAGAGACTCATAGATGACCTACCTTATCTGGATTCGGATCCGACTATGCGGAATCCGACCAGATGCTTACGATTTCGTATATCCGGCCAGCATCCAATGCTCCATGGCTAGTGAGACCGGGTCATCCACCTTGTCATATGCTAGTCTAGTCGGCCGCGCGTCCACACAACCCTTTCGGCTAGGGACCTTTTAGGACATTCGCGACCTTTTAGGACATTCATCATACAATGCATAGTCCCATAAATAAGTCATGAACTTACTGATACACATCATCACTACTAGGGAAAAGCCTAGCAGTAGCGCCGGTTTTTGGGCTACTGCTACAACGCTACAGCTAAATTGTAGCGGTAGCGCTGGTTACCCCGCGCTACTGCTATGCCACTTAGCAGTAGCGTCATTTGAAGAACACGCTACTGGTAGTTATTAGCAGCGCCGCTGTACCCGCGCTACTACTATTATTACGTATTCTATTTCTTTTTTATTTTATGTCGTACTCATACAGTAGCAATTTATAGATTGTTATTACATCATAATGAGTTATTACATCATTGGGTGAAAGAACCACGAATTAAATTCAAGTGGATGGATCCAAAGTGACCAAGTTGGATTAGCGCCCACTTGAAACTAATCCGCGGTTCTTTCACCCAATGATATAATAACTCATCATCATCATAATATCATTAACAACTTATCGTCATAAAACATCATTGTCATATAAAAACTCCTCATCATCATCATTTTCGTCCATGAGACATCACATAACAACTTGGTCACTAGTCATAATAACAACTCCTCATCATCATCATCATAATACTCAAAAGCACATTGCAGCACATAATAACAACTTCTCATCATCATCATAGTCAAAATCAACACTAACTAATTGTTCTTAATGAAGGAAATATACCCTAGAGGCAATAATAAAGTTATTATTTATTTCCTCATATCATGATAAATGTTTATTATTCATGCTAGAATTTTATTAACCGGAAACATGATATATGTGTGAATACATAGACAAAACTATAGTCACTAGTATGCCTCTACTTGACTAGCTCATTAATCAAAGATGGTTGTGTTTCCTAACCATAGACATGTGTTGTCATTTGATTAGTGGGATGACATCATTAGAAGAATGATGTGATTGACATGACCCATTCCGTTAGCCTAGCACTTGATCATTTAGTATACTGCTATTGCTTTCTTCATGACTTATACATGTTCCTGTAACTATGAGAATTATGCCACTCCCGTTTACCGGAGGAACACTTTGGGTACTACCAAACGTCACAACGTAACTGGGTGATTATAAAGGAGTACTACAGGTGTCTCCGAAGGTACATGTTGAGTTGGCGTATTTCGAGATTAGGTTTTGTCACTCCGATCGTCGGAGAGGTATCTCTGGGCCCTCTCGGTAATGCACATCACTATAAGCCTTGCAAGCAATGTAACCAATGAGTTGGTTACGGGATGATGCATTACGTAACGAGTAAAGGGACTTGCCGGTAACGAGATTGAACTAGGTATTGGATACCGACGATCGAATCTCGGGCAAGTAACATACCGATGACAAAGGGAACAACGTATGTTGTTATGCGGTTTGATCGATAAAGATCTTCGTAGAATATGTAGGAACCAATATGGGCATCCAGGTCCCGCTATTGGTTATTGACCGAGAATAGTTCTAGGTCATGTCTACATAGTTCTCGAACCCGTAGGGTCCGCACGCTTAACGTTACGATGACAGTTTTATTATGAGTTTATAAGTTTTGATGTACCGAAGTTTGTTCGGAGTCCCGGATGTGATCACGGACATGACGAGGAGTCTCGAAATGGTCGAGACATAAAGATCGATATATTGGACAACTATATTCGGACACCGGAATTGTTCCGGGTGATTTCGGAGAAAACCGGAGTGCCGGG
>NC_041385.1:532430663-532449118 GCF_002162155.2 Triticum dicoccoides | reverse complement strand
TAGTAGGAGTAGGAAAGGAGGAGTCCTACTCCTACTAGGAGGAGGATTCCTCCTCCCTTGGCGCGCCCAAGGGGCCAGCCGGCCTCCCCCCCTTGCTCCTTTATATACGGGGGCGGGGGGGCACCCCATAGACACACAAGTTGATCTACGGATCGTTCCTTAACTGTGTGCGGTGCCCCCCTCCACCATATTCCACCTCGGTCATATCATCGCGGAGTTTAGGCGAAGCCCTGTGCCGGTAGAACTTCATCATCGTCACCACGCCGTCGTGCTGACGGAACTCATCTCCGGAGCTTTGCTGGATCGGAGGCCGGAGATCGTCATCGAGCTGAACGTGTGCTGAACTCGGAGGCCCCATACGTTCGGTGCTTGAATCGGTTGGATCATGAAGGCGTACGACTACATCAACCGTGTTGTGCTAACGCTTCCGCTTACGGTCTACAAGGGTATGTAGACATACACTCTCCCCTCTCGTTGCTATACCATCACCATGATCTTGCGTATGCGTAGGAAATTTTTTGAAATTACTACGTTCCCCAACAGTGGCATCCGAGCCTAGGTTTTATGCGTTGATGTTATATGCACGAGTAGAACACAAGTGAGTTGTGGGCGATACAAGTCATACTGCTTACCAGCATGTCATACTTTGGTTCGGCGGTATTGTGAGATGAAGCGGCCCGGACCGACATTACGCGTACGCTTACGCGAGATTGGTTTCACCGTTACAAGCACTCGTGCTTAAAGGTGGCTGGCGGGTGTCTGTCTCTCTCACTTTAGCTGAATCGAGTGTGGCTACGCCCGGTCCTTGTGAAGGTTAAAACAGCACCAACTTGACGAACTATCGTTGTGGTTTTTGATGCGTAGGTAAGAACGGTTCTTGCTAACCCCGTAGGAGCCACGTAAAACTTGCAACAACAAAGTAGAGGACGTCTAACTTGTTTTTGCAGGGCATGTTGTGATGTGATATGGTCAAGACGTGATGCTATATTTATTGTATGAGATGATCATGTTTTGTAACCAAAGTTATCGGCAACTGGCAGGAGCCATATGGTTGTCGCTTTATTGTATGAAATGCAAACGCCCTGTAATTGTTTTACTTTATCACTAAGCGGTAGCGATAGTCGTAGAAGCAATAGATGGCGTAACGACAATGATGCTACGATGGAGATAAAGGTGTCGCGCCGGTGACGATGGTGATCACGACGGTGCTTCGGAGATGGAGATCACAAGCACAAGATGATGATGGCCATATCATATCACTTATATTGATTGCATGTGATGTTTATCCTTTATGCATCTTATCTTGCTTTGATTGATGGTAGCATTTTAAGATGATCTCTCACTAAAATTATCAAGAAGTGTTCTCCCTGAGTATGCACCGTTGCCAAAGTTCGTCGTGCCCAGACACCACGTGATGATCGGGTGTGATAAGCTCTACGTCCATCTACAACGGGTGCAAGCCAGTTTTGCACACGCAGAATACTCAGGTTAAACTTGACGAGCCTAGCATATGCATATATGGCCCCGGAACACGGAGACCGAAAGATCGAGCGTGAATCATATAGTAGATATGATCAACATAGTGATGTTCACCATTGAAAACTACTCCATCTCACGTGATGATCGGTTATGGTTTAGTTGATTTGGATCATGTGATCACTTAGATGACTAGAGAGATGTCTGTCTTAGTGGGAGTTCTTAAGTAATATGATTAATTGAACTTAAATTTATCATGAACTTAGTACCTGATAGTATTTTGCTTGTCTATGTTTGTTTGTAGATAGATGGCTCGTGTTGTTGTTCCGTTGAATTTTAATGCGTTCCTTGAGAAAGCAAAGTTGAAAGACGATGGTAGCAATTACACGGACTGGGTCCGTAACCTGAGGATTATCCTCATTGCTGCATAGAAAAGTTACGTCCTGGAAGCACCGCTGGGTGCCAGGCCTGCTGCTGATGCAATTGACGACGTTAAGAACGTCTGGCAGAGCAAAGCTGATGACTACTCTATAGTTCAGTGTGCCATGCTTTACGGCTTAGAACCGGGTCAATGACGTTTTGAACGTCATGGAGCATATGAGATGTTCCAGGAGTTGAAGTTAATATTTCAAGCAAATGCCCGGATTGAGAGATATGAAGTCTCCAATAAGTTCTACAGCTGCAAGATGGAGGAGAATAGTTCTGTCAGTGAGCATATACTCAAAATGTCTGGGTATAATAATCACTTGATTCAACTGGGAGTTAATCTTCCGGATGATAGCGTCATTGACAGAATTCTCCAATCACTGCCACCAAGCTACAAGAGCTTTGTGATGAACTATAATATGCAAGGGATGAACAAGACTATTCCCGAGCTCTTCGCAATGCTAAAAGCTGCGGAGGTAGAAATCAAGAAGGAGCATCAAGTGTTGATGGTCAACAAGACCACTAGTTTCAAGAAAAAGGGCAAAGGGAAGAAGAAGGGGAACTTCAAAAAGAACGGCAAGCAAGTTGCTGCTCAAGAGAAGAAACCCAAGTCTGCACCTAAGCCTGAAACTGAGTGCTTCTACTGCAAGCAGACTGGTCACTGGAAGCGGAACTGCCCCAAGTATTTGGCGGATAAGAAGGATGGCAAAGTGAACAAAGGTATATGTGATATACATGTTATTGATGTGTACCTAACTAGAGCTCGTAGTAGCACCTGGGTATTTGATATTGGTTCTGTTGCTAATATTTGCAACTCGAAACAGGGACTACGGAATAAGCGAGCACTGGCCAAGGACGAGGTGACGATGCGCGTGGGAAACGGTTCCAAAGTCGATGTGATCGCGGTCGGCAAGCTACCTCTACATCTACCTTCGGGATTAGTTTTAGACCTGAATAATTGTTATTTGGTGCCAGCGTTGAGCATGAACATTATCTGGATCTTGTTTGATGCGAGACGGTTATTCATTTAAATCAGAGAATAATGGTTGTTCTATTTATATGAGTAATATCTTTTATGGTCATGCACCCTTGAAGAGTGGTCTATTTTTATTGAATCTCGATAGTAGTGATACACATATTCATAGTGTTGAAACCAAAAGATGCAGAGTTGATAACGATAGTGCAACTTATTTGTGGCACTGCCGTTTGGGTCATATCGGTGTAAAGCGCATGAAGAAACTCCATACTAATGGGCTTTTGGAATCACTTGATTATGAATCACTTGGTACTTGCGAACCGTGCCTTATGGGCAAGATGACTAAAACGCCGTTCTCCGGAACTATGGAGCGAGCATCTGATTTGTTGGAAATCATACATACTGATGTGTGTGGTCTAATGAATGTTGAGGCTCGCGGCGGGTATCGTTATTTTCTCACCTTCACAGATGATTTAAGCAGATATGGGTATATCTACTTAATGAAACACAAGTCTGAAACATTTGAAAAGTTCAAAGAATTTCAGAGTGAAGTGGAAAATCATCGTAACAAGAAAATAAAGTTTCTACGATCTGATCGTGGAGGAGAATATTTGAGTTACGAGTTTGGTCTACACTTGAAACAATGTGGAATAGTTTCGCAACTCACGCCACCTGGAACACCACAACGAAATGGTGTGTCCGAACGTCGTAATCGTACTTTACTGGATATGGTACGATCTATGATGTCTCTTACTGATTTACCGCTATCGTTTTGGGGTTATGCTTTAGAGTCGGCCGCATTCATGTTAAATAGGGAACCATCAAAATCCGTTGAGATGACGCCTTATGAACTGTGGTTTGGCAAGAAACCAAAGTTGTCGTTTCTTAAAGTTTGGGGCTGCGATGCTTATGTAAAGAAACTTCAACCAGATAAGCTCGAACCCAAATCGGAGAAATGTGTCTTCATAGGATACCCAAAAGAGACTGTTGGGTACACCTTCTATCATAGATCCGAAGGCAAAACATTCGTTGCTAAGAATGGATCCTTTCTAGAGAAGGAGTTTCTCTCGAAAGAAGTGAGTGGGAGGAAAGTAGAACTTGATGAGATAATTGTATCTACTCCCTTATTGGAGAGTAGTTCATCACAAGAACCGGTTCCTGTGACAACTACACCAATTAGTGAGGAAGCTAATGATATTGATCATGAAACTTCAGATCAAGTTTCTACTGAACCTCGTAGGTCTACTAGAGTAAGATCCGCACCAGAGTGGTACGGTAATCCTATTCTGGAAGTCATGTTACTTAACCATGATGAACCTACGAACTATGAGGAAGCGATGATGAGCCCAGATTCCGCAAAATGGCTAGAGGCCATGAAATCTGAGATGGGATCCATGTATGAGAACAAAGTATGGACTTTGGTTGACTTGCCCGATGATCGCAAGCCATTGAGAATAAATGGATCTTTAAGAAGAAGACTGACGCTGATGGTAATGTAACTATCTATAAAGCTCGACTTGTTGCAAAAGGTTTTCGACAAGTTCAAGGGGTTGACTACGATGAGACTTTCTCACCCGTAGCGATGCTTAAGTCTGTCCGAATCATGTTAGCTATTGCTGCATTTCATGATTATGAAATTTGGCAAATGGATGTCAAAACTGCATTCTTGAATGGATTTCTAGAACAAGAGTTGTATATGATACAGCCAGAAGGTTTTGTTGATCCAAAAGGTGCTAACAAAGTATGCAAGCTCCAGCGATCCATTTATGGACTGGTGCAAGCATCTCGGAGTTGGAATAAACATTTTGATAGTGTGATCAAAGCATATGGTTTTATACAGACTTTTGGAGAAGCCTATATTTACAAGAAAGTGAGTGGGAGCTCTGTAGCATTTCTGATTTTATATGTAGATGACATATTATTAATTGGAAATGATATAGAATTTCTGGATAGCATAAAAGGATACTTGAATAAAACTTTTTCAATGAAAGACCTCGGTGAAGCTGCTTACATATTAGGCATCAAGATCTATAGAGATAGATCAAGACGCTTAATAGGACTTTCACAAAGCACATACCTTGACAAAATTTTGAAAAAGTTCAAAATGGATCAGGAAAAGAAAGGATTCTTGCCTGTGCTACAAGGTGTGAAGTTGAGTCAAACTCAATGCCCGACCACAGCAGAAGATAGAGAAAAAATGAAAGATGTTCCCTATGCTTCAGCCATAGGCTCTATCATGTACGCAATGTTGTGTACCAGACCTGACCTATGCTTACCAATAAGCTTGGCAGGAAGGTACCAAAGTAATCCAAGAGTGGATCACTGGACAGCGGTCAAGAACATCCTGAAATACCTGAAAAGGACTAAGGATATGTTTCTCGTATATGGAGGTGACAAAGAGCTAGTCGTAAATGGTTACGTCGATGCAAGCTTTGACACTGATCCGGACGATTCTAAATCGCAAACCGGATACGTGTTTTTATTAAACGGTGGAGTTGTAAGTTGGTGCAGTTCTAAACAAAGCGTCGTGGCGGGATCTACATGTGAAGCGGAGTACATAGCTGCTTCTGAAGCAGCAAATGAAGGAGTCTGGATGAAGGAGTTCATTTCCGATCTAGGTGTCATACCTAGTGCATCAGGACCAATGAAGATCTTCTGTGACAATACTGGTGCAATTGCCTTGGCAAAGGAATCCAGATTTCACAAGAGGACCAAGCACATCAAGAGACGCTTCAATTCCATTCGGGACCAAGTCCAAGTGGGAGACATAGAGATTTGCAAGATACATACGGATCTGAATGTTGCAGACCCATTGACTAAGCCTCTCTCACGAGCAAAACATGATCAGCACCAAGACTCCATGGGTGTTAGAATCATTACTATGTAATCTAGATTATTGACTCTACTGCAAGTGGGAGACTGAAGGAAATATACCCTAGAGGCAATAATAAAGTTATTATTTATTTCCTCATATCATGATAAATGTTTATTATTCATGCTAGAATTGTATTAACCGGAAACATGATACATGTGTGAATACATAGACAAAACTATAGTCACTAGTATGCCTCTACTTGACTAGCTCATTAATCAAAGATGGTTGTGTTTCCTAACCATGGACATGTGTTGTCATTTGATTAGTGGGATCACATCATTAGAAGAATGATGTGATTGACATGACCCATTCTATTAGCCTAGCACTTGATCGTTTAGTATACTGCTATTGCTTTCTTCATGACTTATACATGTTCCTGTAACCATGAGAATTATGCAACTCCCGTTTATCGGAGGAACACTTTGGGTACTACCAAACGTCACAACATAACTGGGTGATTATAAAGGAGTACTACAGGTGTCTCCGAAGGTACATGTTGAGTTAGCGTATTTTGAGATTAGGTTTTGTCACTCCGATCGTCGGAGAGGTATCTCTGGGCCCTCTCGGTAATGCACATCACTATAAGCCTTGCAAGCAATGTAACCAATGAGTTGGTTACGGGATGATGCATTACGTAACAAGTAAAGAGACTTGCCGGTAACGAGATTGACTAGGTATTGGATACCGACGATCGAATCTCGGGCAAGTAACATACCGATGACAAAGGGAACAACGTATGTTGTTATGCGGTTTGACCGATAAAGATCTCCGTAGAATATGTAGGAACCAATATGGGCATCTAGGTCCCGCTATTGGTTATTGACCGAGAATAGTTCTAGGTCATGTCTACATAGTTCTCGAACCCGTAGGGTCCGCACGCTTAACGTTACGATGACAGTTTTATTATGAGTTTATAAGTTTTGATGTACCAAAGTTTGTTCGGAGTCCCGAATGTGATCACGGACATGACGAGGAGTCTCGAAATGGTCGAGACATAAAGATCGATATATTGGACGACTATATTCGGACACCGGAATTGTTCCGGGTGATTTCGGAGCAAACCGGAGTGCCGGGGGGGGTTACCGGAACCCCCCGGGAGAGCATTGGGCCTTATGGGCCTTAGGGGAAAGGAGAGAGGGGCGGCCAACATGGGCCGCGCCCCCCCTCCCCCCTCTGGTCCGAATTGGACTAGGAGGGGGGCGGCGCCCCCCTTTCCTTCCCCCTCTCCCCCTTCCTTCCCCCTCCTAGTAGGAAAGGAGGAGTTCTACTCCTACTAGGAGGAGGATTCCTCCTCCCTTGGCGCGCCCAAGGGGCCAGCCGGCCTCCCCCCTTGCTCCTTTATATACGGGGGCGGGGGGGGGCACCCCATAGACACACAAGTTGATCTACGGATCGTTCCTTAACCGTGTGCGGTGCCCCCCTCCACCATATTCCACCTCGGTCATATCGTTACGGAGTTTAGGCGAAGCCCTGCGCCGGTAGAACATCATCATCGTCACCACGCCGTCGTGCTGACGGAACTCATCTCCGGAGCTTTGCTGGATCGGAGGCCGGAGATCGTCATCGAGCTGAACGTGTGCTGAACTCGGAGGCCCCGTACGTTCGGTGCTTGAATCGGTCGGATCGTGAAGACGTACGACTACATCAACCGTGTTGTGCTAACGCTTCCGCTTACGGTCTACGAGGGTACGTAGACATACACTCTCCCCTCTCATTGCTATACCATCACCATGATCTTGCGTGTGCGTAGGAAATTTTTTGAAATTACTACGTTCCCCAACACTTAATACCTAGAACCTACTCCTCTCTCCTAGGTAAAATACCATAAAACAGATAAACCAGTCCATCTCCATAATGGAGAATGGAGATAAACCTCTCTCCAACTTGTGTCTTACGCACATTCATGTTGTCTCCAATTTGTTGTGTCTGCGCATTCATCACTTTACTCCATTCTTTGATTTTGAGCCTTCCATCGTTTGAAGAAATCGAGTATGCATTGAAGCCTTCAAAGGAGTTGGTCGTAAGCTAACCATATGCATATCACCTTCGATAAACATCATGTTAGGCACAACCTCCTTCGGCAGCCTCTGTTGAAAAATGTAATAGTAACATATATAGTTAGCGATGTAGTTTACTTAAGAAGAATCTATGCAATGAAGTTACCATCATTAACAAAATCTTACCAAGTTTTTGGCAACGAAGTTACCATCAAGCAATTTATGGACTAGTGGCACGTATGTAGTAAAATTTGGGCTGATAGAGTGATTGGTTTTAGAGGCCTCAACATCATGTATGAATGAGACAAGATAACCTTTCTCCTCACAATTAAGCTCGGAGTCATAGCTGTAGTATGTGCTTTCTACGACCTTTCGAGTATTTCTTGAAGATAAGAAATAAGCTGACAATTATAAATAAATAAGTTTAGTACCGATGAACACCAAATATTTTTAAATTAACAATATAAATTATTTAACTTAACAAATTAGTTTGACAAACTCACATTTAGGTAAAACTGGAGGCATATCCACATCCACCCAGATGTCGATATTAGTATCATCATCATAATCTTTGGGATGAATATTAAATCTTATTTGCATACCCTCCTTAAATCCATATGCCTTGCAGAGAGCTTCCCAATTAGAGAAACCGAAATGGGAGTGATTGACAACATTGTACAGCTTAACCAGAAACTCATAACCATGTTTAGTTCTTAAGTGAGCCCTCCTTGTCTGCATATTCTCAAAGTCTTCGAAATCAAGCTTCTCCAATACGTATGGTATAGCATGGCACGGAATGTACTAATCGAATTGAAAAAAATCCAGAAATTACACGTTGTACAAAAGAAGCATAAGTGATGATCTTAATTGCGATGAAATGCTTGTCGCTACGTACCGTACAAACATCAAAGGTCTCTTCCAGCTTCATGGTGAAAAACCTATCATTTTATAGGTGAGGAAACCTGTTGCACAAACCCCAGTCATCGTAGCAGTACTCGCACTCTGGGATCCTGTCGTCATCAGACATCTCCTGTGTTCATAATACAAAGATTAAACTTCTGAATTTTAATATATGTACTACAAAAACTAAATTCGATCGTTAATATTCATCACGGGTTGACTTTCGATCTGTCGAGTCTTCTTCGAAAACTCTCATCTCACGTGGTGTATATGGTGGGCACTCGCTCTCTGATATATTCGACCGTCGGTGGTAGTAGCTCGTCCCTTCATTCCTGAGTGCATTACACCAAATTGTCTAGCACACGGGAACGAAGGAGAAGCGACCCCCACGACAACAATCGGGATTCTTCATATCTTACATTTGCGACCATCGGTGATGGTAGCTACTCCTGTCATTCCAAAGTGCATTACACCAAAATGTCTAGCACCTTGGAATGAAGAAGAAGCTACCCACATGACAACAGTCGAGATTCTTCGTCCTCTCATATATGATGGAGACTCTCCGTCATTGATTCCTCTTTGACATTTGCTACCATCAGTGATGGTTGTTCTTCTCTTCCTTCACGTGCATTACCAAAAGGTCTATCACAAGAAAGAAGAGGAAGAACGACCCCCACGACAACAGCCGGCATTCTTCTTCTCTCATATATGGTGGAGTCCCGACAGACTTAAAGTCAACCAGAATGTCGTTTAATTATCTTTCTAGAAAATCCGGTCCACTCGATATTTCCTACATATTCTAGCACAAGACATGCCAAAATTCATGGAAAAACCGGCATGACCTTTGCTAAAAAAGGACATATCGAGCGCCTGAAATTTGGCAGAACGGAAATTAATCAACACTCCGGCAAAACATATGCCACTTGGAGGTGATCCCTGCAAACATAGGCCACTTGGGCAAGCACATATCCTATTTGAGCAACACTAGATATACATGTTTATATCTACATCATATTTGAGCAACACTACGTACCATGCGCCACATGCGCATCCACACATGAGCATTCAAACTTGATGCTCATTGCATTTCAATGGTTGAAAATATTAAAACATTTCAATATATCTTATATATAATCCTAACATAACTAAATTTGGCAATACAGGTCTCTCTCTCTCTAAACTAGTTCTATTAACCACTTACTAAATAAACTAGTTCTATTAAAGACTTACTAAAAACAATGCAATGTAAGTGTTCTACTCTATTGAACAAACTTCTATTACTAAATTTAATACCTAAAAAATTAATACCTAAATTTTCTTACTACAAACTTCTATTACTAAATTTAATACCTAAAAATTTCTATTATTAAAATTTCAAAAATAGTGGGAGGTGGAGGGAGTAGCAACGAAGGGAGGGGTGAGTGAGGGAGGAAGGGAGGAGGAGGGCGGATGAGGCAGGGAGGAGGAGGACGGATAAGGCAGGGAGGAAGGTGGAAGGGAGGAGGCGGGATTGAGGTGGAAGGGGAAAGGAAAGAATTGGGAGAGGGACGAGGAGGGGAGGGAGGTGGAAGGAGGAGGGATGGAGGAACTACCTCGGTGGAGGAGAAGGAGCGTCGGCGACGGCGGGCGACGACGGTGGTCGGGGAGGGCCGAACGTCGGCGATGGCGAACGATGGGGTGCGGGGGAGAGTGAGAGTGGAGTGGAGAGGAGAGAGTGAGGGGTGGCCGGTGGAGAAGATAGGATGGCTTTAGCAGTAGCACGTGTTAGGGTAAAGCGCTACTGCTAAACACCATAGCAGTAGTGCGGTTTCAGCGGGAGCGCTACTACTATACTTAGCCTGGCGGCAACGGTGGGGCAATTATACTAGTAGCGCCTTTTCTTCGTGTCGGCTACTGCTATGTCGACAGCAGTAGCGCCTTCTGCGGACATGCGCTACTGCTAATTAGCAGTAGCGCCTCTTTTTATCCGGCGCTACTCTAAGGTTCTGTGTATAATGTTTTTCCTATTAGTGCATTGATAATGCTCAAGGACTATCTTTATTCATAATCACATAGAAAATATCATCATACATGATTGCCTCTAGGGCATATCTTTAACAGTTAATACTAGTCGTGTATAGACCTACCTTTAGTTATTGAGACTGACAGGAGCGTGGGGGAAAAGGCACTCGACCCCTCATGTGTGGATAGATCGGAAATTAGAGTGATTGCAAGGGAATTTCAAGCCATCAAGCAAGGAAGCAGAGAAGTTAGAGTTTGTAAAGTAGATAGAAGAGTCAATAGTTTAGCCCATAGTCTTGTTCAGTTTGGGCGTAGAGAGTTATATAGTGTTGTTATGCAAGGGACACTGCCAACTTGCATGCTGAGCGTGACCTTACACGATTGTAAGAACAATGTTTCCTCTTTTAATTAATACAACTCTCTATTTTCAAGAAAAAGACCCACCTATAATTCAACATAATCATAGCCTAAATCTTTTGTTCCGTCACTAAAATGGCTTCAAGTAACAGTAAAGAACATCTTAACCACTGGCGTCATCACTGACTTATCTTCTATGCTCTGGAAACCACCCCGAATGCCAGCTTGAACCAAGCTCCACCACCCAAAGAAACATAACGTTATGCTAGCCCACAGACTAACCATCTACTGTACGCTAGTACTGTTCGACCCCGCCCAAAATGGACTTGTTAGTACTAAACACACTTCCTGAAACGGTAAAAGGTTGCCGCCCAGTAGGTGGGTTGGAGAGAGTGAACCAAGCACCTGGCCACCTGTGCGCAGCAGGTTGGGGCCGTCTCATCATGGGATTTCGTAGGATTCGGCCGGTTCGACGGTGGCGGGATCGCAACGCAAGTGTCAAAGGCAGGCATCAGCCCATCAACAGCACAGCAGCGTGCAGCGTGGTGGCCATGTCTCCTTGCCTTTCCTCAGTCTAGCTAGCAGCCAGTGCTGTGACCACTGATGAGACGCGAGGACTGCACCTGACACGACCTACCTGAGCTGCTCCTAGTGGACGGCTCGGCCTCATTGGGCCAACTACTAGTACTACGTGGGGGTAATGCTGGTACACATGTGGGGTATACTACTACGGTGTAGTAGTACTGTGGAGTAGAGTGTGGACATGTTACCAGCTAGCAACCTAGTACTGCATGCTATGCACGTCTAATAATTGAGTTATTTTCTACTCCACTGCGGATCCAGTACGGGCGCCAATGCTTTACTCACCACAGTGCTCGTGACTTCGTGAGCGGTGGAGCACAAGAACACAACAGGTTGCTGGTGCTGGAAATGATGAAAGACGTCAATAAAGTGGTCCGATGTTACATATGGATTAAATTTTAAAAATGTTCTACTATTTTGACAAACAATTATTTCTACGTACTCCTTCCGGTCCTTTTTACTCCGCGTATTGGATTTATGTCAAGTCCAACTTTGCAAACTTTGACCAAATATATATTTCCCTAATAATAAAGCACCGATTGATTCCGTCGGTTCACCGTCACAATACACTTCCGCCCAGTCGTAATACGCTTTTACGATTACGTTTTGAAATTAACCGATGTGGTACTAACGGAACAGTTCGTTTTTGCCCCCGTGGTAGCACGATGACAGACTTGGGCCTGCTTTAGTCCAGCCCATATACGTGCAAAGGAATGGAAAACGGAAACGTACCCGGTTGCCCCGGGTTCAAATAGCAGTTTTTGGAAACTGGCACCTCCATGGGAGAGAAAAAGAAACAAAACAGGTGCGGGACTCTGGATCAAAATCCCAATCAGATCAGATGTCTTGTGTTTCCATATATATATATGAGACCAACAAGAGGATTCCTGACGAACAGTTTGCACGTATGTGTTCAAAGTGTTTTTGAAGGACCCTGTTGGCCGGGCCAAGCATGAAGTCGCAGCAATCCGCCTATGGCCTGACAAACCTCGCTGCCCGGCTCGCCGCCGAAAACCCTCGTACTAATCGCCAAGCAGCGAATCGAGTTCACGGCGAATCTGAAGGAGAGGGAGGACGAGGGGCACTAGATGATCAAGCTCGATCTTCATGCAACTGCCTAACGAGCGAATAGGACGGTACCTTTCCTGACAAGATTGAAAATTAAAACTAGCAGCCCCGCTTAGGGAGACGACGGCGAGGCACCGGTGCCGAAGATGGATGCCCTCGAGGCCTCGACGAAAAGCGCCGGAACCCGTTGTCTCGGTGTTGGGAGAACGACACTGAGGTGGTTCTGGGAGTTGTGTGTGGTGGCGTTGTCGTGGTACTAAGTCTGACAGTAAGTATAGGGGGTACGACTGAGGAGGCAAGGTCCTATATACGGCAAGATTGTACGCAAGCGTTTACGAGTTCAGACCCCTCTCTGAGGAGGTAAAAGCCCTACGTCTCGGTGCCCGGAGGCGGTCGACTGGATTGTATGAGTGTGTGTGTGTGTGTGTTACAGGGGGTGCGAACCCTTGTGGCAGAGGAGGGGTTGCTTATATAGAGTGCGCCAGGACCCCAGCCATCCCCCGTTACAAGGACTTCAATGTACATAAAGATGGGGCGTTACTGATAACGCTAGCCTTAAGTGCCTTAAATGACCTTAAAGACTACAGAGTGAATGCTTGCCCGTTGCTGTTCTGAGAGACTTCTGGTCTTTAGTGGGTGGAGTGGTTTCTTGTATGGTCGAGTGATTGATTGGTCGTGTGACTTCAGGAAGGAGGGGTACCCGAGTGGTTGATTGGTCGAGTGGATTGCACACGACGCCTTCATTGGGCACTCCCTGTTGTCTCTTGAGCTTCTTTGCTTCTAGGGTAGTGACCTTGGGTAGGGCGTATAGGTCAGGCCTATGACCCTACCCCAGGTCTATATCATCATTAGCCCCCGAACGGATTGAGGTCCGAGTGGAAAGAAGGTTGAAGTTGATCTTGCTTCGACCCTTGTGCTTCACAAGTACTTACGTTGAATGGGAGGCTTATGTTGGAACTTGGGCTTCGTTTCAGTCGCCTTGATCGATTCAGAAGTTGCCGAGTGAATTTATAACGTCATCCGTCGAGTGTTGTTTTTGACGCGGAATCTTTGGCACGATTGGTTATGGTGTATCCCGGATTTCACGGGATTTGAAATTTCGGGGAAGCGCGCGGGGCGGAGTGTGCCGTGGTAAGAGAGATGGATAGATAGGAGCACCTCGATCCCCGCGCCACCTTTTTCGCCACGTACCCAGCGTGCGACTGTTGCGGGATTTGACAGGATCGCCTGGGCCCACGCGTCAGCCACTCGGAAGTGGGTCCTTAAAAGGCGACGGGGCCGAGGCGCCTGCACTATGCGCGTCCATTCTCCCTCCTTCTCCTCTACTTCTCCACCGCATCCGGCTCCTCCGCTCTCGACGCCGTCGCTCCGCCACCATGGTGAAAGACAAGACGGCGGCGCTGGAACGAGCGAAAAAGGTGACAGGGGCGGCGAAAGGCAAGAATACGAATCGGGGGTCGTCAGGTTGGATCCAGGGCGATTGGATCCGATCCTCGCTCCGACAGGAAGATTTGGAGGAGGTGGCTGAGTCCGGACTGATCGCCAATGGTGTTGCGCGGTTGCCGGAGGGGGAGACGGAGCCGCAGCCGCAACCGGGTGAGCGCGTTCTTCTCGCCACCCATGTCGACCGTGGTTTCTCACTTCCTCTGCACCCTTTTTTCCGAGGTTTCTTGAACTTCTTCGGATCCCAACTCCATCACTTTTCTCCCAACACCTTCACATACCTTGCTGCGTTCGTGTCCATGTGCGAGAATTTTCTGGGTTGTCAACCGCACTGGGGTCTTTTCAAGCACATTTTCACTATCCGCTCTCAGTCGGTGAAGAAAGCAAACACGAGTGACGAGAAAACACACATTATCCAGATGTGTGGGGGTTTGGGAATCCAGAAGAGGAAGAGGAGCTCTTTCCCTTCCATGACCCTTCCTGAGTCGGTCAGGGACTGGTAGTCGACCCGGTTCTACTGCCAGGACATTGCTACTCCAGGCCAGTCGATTGGACTTCCCCCTTTTACCTTCAATCGTGTTCAGACCCCTTCCTCGCTGAAAGTGACCACTGTGGAGAGGGTGGAAACAAACATGCTGGTTGAGAGGGTGGTCCAGTTGATCAATCAAGGCATCACTGGCATGGATTTGCTGGAGGTATTTCTCAGTCGACGCATCCAGCCGCTCCAGGCTCATGACCACCCTATGTGGATGTATTCTGTAGCCAACGACACTGCTCGGGTTCATCCAGATGAAGTACCGGCCAAGACAGTGGCCCAGTCGTTGAGGAGCATCACATGAAACAAGGACAACCCTAAAGGCGCCAGGAGAGTCGACCCCTTCAGCGACAGCAACCAGCCATGTAAGGTTCGGCCTCTGCCACCGATTGTATCTGGGTACATCTTCTGACTGTCTTTGAATCCGACTGACTTTCACTCGACTTCTTGTCTTGTAGGTTTATACTGAGATGTACTCGATGCCCAATGGCAAACAAGCTCTGGAGCAAGACCAGGAGGGAGAGGACAGCACGGAGGAGAGCAGCGATTGGCAATCTCCAGACGACGAGGACGAAGAGGAGAGCGATGAGTCATACGATGAAGAGATGGTCGACTCACCACCTCGTTTGGAATGCCAATCCAAACTACTCCATGATCCAGCGGGCGGGCGCGGCAAGACCGTGGCCCCGAGCACCCAAACTCAGAAGCGGACTTCGACTCCGGAGCCGACGGAGAAAGTCGCCAAGCAGCCCAAGGTCGTCCCCTCAGAGGCTCGGAAGACTTTGCCCAAGATTAAGATGGATGTTCCTGTTGCCTCTGGGTGAGTGTTCTTTCTGTGTTTTCTTCCACTGACTGACTCTTCTGTTCTGATCGAACGGATCGTAAACTTTTCCAGACCAGCCTCCGCCGCGACTGACATGGACGTTGACAAGGCCCCATGTGACGAGGAAGCCGATGATGCGGCCACCTCCAGAGCTAGTAAGTCCGCTCGACTCGAATTTATTCTGTCGATTGAATTGTTGGTCGGTTGAATTTCTGATGTTTCTTTTTGTTCCAGCTCCACGAGACGTTGTCGTGCTTCCAGATGATGAAGAAGAAGAAGTGCCTCTGAGGGAGAGTAGGAGGAGGGGCAAGGGATCAAGCGGGAAAGCGCCTGAGGTTCAGGTCCCTCAGTCGACACTCATGCTTGAGACGGTGGTCGAGCGATCCGGAGATCCGGCTCGGACCAACGTCACTTTCGCTAACCCGCTGTCGGCTGATCACCCATCAGGGTCGACTGCTCAGACTCCTGTCGCTCCAGTACAACTTCATGCGTCCGACCCAGTGGCTGCTTCGTCTGCCTTGCCATCATCGCTCTTTACCGCGTATCAAACTCCAGACGACTCGCCGAGTGCTGCCAGGGAGGCTCTTCTCCAGGTGAATCTTGTGATGGAGCAGATGAAGGTGGTGCACGAGGCCAGTCAGGTGGCTTATAATGCCAGCACCGCTCTGCAAACCAACGTCAAGGTTAGTTGATTCCTGACTGATCTTTTGAATAATGAAAACTGCCGTTGTTGCTTCGCTGCTCATATGGTGCTCTTAGATGAGCGCCTTGGAACCTGTTATGTGCATCTACTATCATGGGTCTGTGTTTCACATCCAATCACCCACTAGGGTGTGTCTGTCTTAAAGTTGTATAGGTATTCCACTTGAGTCGACTTGGGTTGAGTCGAGTGTTTTTTCGAACCAGTGGAGGCACGCAGAGTGCACCCACTGGGTGTAGTCCCCGAGACCGCGGTCGACTGTTGGCAGTCGGCTGGGGTCTGAGAATCTCCTTTTTTTACTCATGCTGTGCAGACCATGCCGAGTGTTAAACCAAACCAGTGGGGGCACGCTAAGTGCACCCACTGGGTGTAGTCACCGAGACTACTGTTGAATGTTTGATTCAGTGGTAGTCTTAGAGTAACTTTCACTGTGATTGTCTTTTGTTACTGTCGACTAATATATCTTATATGCTTTCTATAGAGGTCTTGTGATCTTGGGGCTCAACTTTCTGAGTTGAACAAGAAGCAAATCAGCCTCAATCTTGATCTGGAACTGGCCAAGAAGAACCTCAAGACTGCTCAGGACGAGGCAGCTATCATGGGAGGTAACCAATCGTTAATTGTTCATCTTGCGGCTCGCACTTCTCCGTGTTTTTTCTTTCAGTCTCTTTGAACCGAGTGATTTCACTCGAATAAATGTGCGTAGTGAAAACCATCAACTTCAAGCACATCTGAAGAATGTTATTTCTTTAGAGAAAATGAAGCAGGCTCTGGAGAAGAAGGATCAGGATCTTGCTGCTGCCCAGAAGGAGGCGCGGGAGAAAACAACGCTTGCTGACAAGAAGCTGTCTTCAGTTAGCAGGTTAGAAGAGGAGAACTCTAAGCTAAAGGCCGCTGTCTCTGAGGCCAATCGGGAGGTCGAGCAACTAAAGAAAGACAAGGACAACTTGACTGATGAGGTTGGAAACCTCAAGGCCAAGAAGGGTGAGCTAGAATCTTATCTTGGACAGCTTGCTGCAAAACTGGTCCTGAAGCTTGAAGGTATTACTGTTCGACTAATTTGTTGCTGTCGATTGACACGTCTTGTCATACTGTCGACTCACTACTTTTTCCGGCTGTGCAGAACTTTGTCAGGACTTTGAAGCAGAGACTAGGCGGGTCGAGACGGGTCTTGACCGCATAAATTGTCCCATCAAAGATGATGTTGCAATGAATGTGCTGCGGTTGTAATCACACATGGACAACGCGGTTGCCTATCTTGCTCGACTGAAGGCGGTGATGACTCGGGTTGATGCTGAACTCTGGCCTTGGGCGAAACTCTCACAAGACCTCGAGTCTCTGATGACTCGGCTAAATCAAATACCTGACCGAGTGCAGGAATCGAAGAAATCGTTTGCTTGCTGTGCTGCTGACGTCGCCCTGTCATTGGTCCGAGTGCACTGCAAGGACGTCAGAGAAGACAAGCTGATGGAGCTCAAGGTTGTGAACACCAAAAAGCACACTCTCCAATCCTTCATGGACACTTTCCTTAACGCCGCCACTCGCATCGCAGACAACATTGACCTTGACAGTTTCTGCGATCCAGCAAGTCCTTCTCCTGACAAGTGATCAAAACATTATGCCCCACCTTTATTTGCCTCGGGATGCCAATTGATTTATGTGATTGTTACACTCTTTCAGGCTTGATGCCTGAGTACTTCTGCCTGTTGTTGTTTTGAACTTGAATTCCTTTGAATATCATGGCTTTTGTTCTGGTTTTGAACTGTTTCTGATTGTCTTTCGGTTCCATGTGGACTTGATATTCTCACCCTTCGCCGAATGAAAAGTACATTATACTTGTGACGAAGCTCACATGCGGTGTTCAGTCGACACCTCGTCGTCCTTGTAGATAGGGACGGTACATTGTACTTGTGGCGTAGCTCAGAGGTGATGTTCAATTGACACCTCATCATCCTTGCGGATAGGGAAGGAGTGTGCATTGTATTTGTGGCATAGCTCAGAGGATATTTGTGACTCGGGCGATTACGGGGTCGCCGCTAAGCCCCCGAGTAGGAGGATTGCTCTCCACCCGGAACGTTTTTAACTTAGGCGATTACGGGGTCACAGGTAAGCCCCCGAGTTGGAGGATTGCTCTCCACTCGGAATGTTTTTAACTTAGGCGATTACGGGGTTGCAGCTAAGCCCCCGAGTGGGAGGATTGCTCTCCACTCAGAATGTTTTTAACTTAGGCGATTACGGGGTCGTAGCTAAGCCCTCGAGTGGGAGGATTAATCTCCACTCGAAATGTTTTTAACTT
>NC_041385.1:532391792-532430065 GCF_002162155.2 Triticum dicoccoides | reverse complement strand
TTACGGGGACGCAGCTAAGCCCCCGAGTGGGAGGATTGATCTCCACTCGGAATGTTTTTAAATTAGGCGATTACGGGGTCGCAGCTAAGCTCCCGAGTGGGAGGATTGCTCTCCACTCGGAACGTTTTTAACTTAGTCGATTACGGGGTCGCAGCTAAGCCCCCGAGTGGGAGGATTGCTCTCCACTCGGAGAATTTTTTTTAACTTAGGCAATTACGGGGTCGCAGCTAAGCCCCCGAGTGGGAGGATTGCTCTCCACTCAGAGTGTTTTTTAACTTAGGCGAATTAGGTTCGTGGCTAAGCCACCCACTGGGGGATTTGGACACAAGTGATTATGAGAAACCAGTCATTAAGATACTGTAAAAATCTTGTCTTTGGAAAACATATTGAATTGCTTTTATTACAACTCGTCGGGTCGAGTGATTTTAGGTATAGAAAGGACGAAGCAGCAGTGCATTCCATGCACATGGCTCGTCCATCTGCTTGGCAACATTGTAAATGTGATATGCTCCATTCTGAAGCACCTTGGTGATGATGAAGGGACCTTCCCAGGCCAGAGCGAGTTTGTGAGGTCGTTTTTGAACCACTCAGAGTAGAAGGTATCTGTCGGTGTCAAAACCGGCGGATCTCGGGTAGGGGGTCCCGAACTGTGCGTCTAGGCGGATGGTAATAGGAGACAAGGGACACGGTGTTTTTACCCAGGTTCAGGCCCTCTCGATGGAGGTAAAACCCTACTCCTGCTTGATTAATATTGATGATATGGGTAGTACAGGAGTGGATCTACCACGAGATCAAGGAGCCTAAACCCTAGATGCTAGCCTATGGTATGATTGTTGTAATGGTTGTTCGTCCTACGGACTAAAACCCTCCGGTTTATATAGACACCGGAGAGGGCTAGGGTTACACAGAGTCGGTTACAATGGTAGGAGATCTACATATCCTTATTGCCAAGCTTGCCTTCCACGCCAAGGAAAGTCCCATCCGAACACGGGACGAAGTCTTCAATCTTGTATCTTCATAGTCTTGGAATCCGGCCGATGATGATAATACAGCTATCCGGACACCCCCTAGTTCAGGACTCCCTCAGTAGCCCCCGAACCAGGCTTCAATGACGACGAGTCCAGCGCGTATATTGTTTTCGGCGTTGCAAGGCGGGTTGTCCTCCAAATTCCATGTGCTTGCCGAATAGTGTCCGGGTTCCTTACAAATGTTGCGCTCCTTGGCTTCCACGCCCAATAATGGCCCTCTTCCACGTGTCGCACGAATGCAAAAGGCCAGGGTATTTTTATATTTTACCCCCTAGCTGCGCAAATAATCTGCCTATAAGAGAGGCAAGAATCCAGATCCAAATCACACCATCTTCCTTATGCGAGTACTCATCGGAGCGCTTCTGACCAAAAATCCATTCTATCATGGACCGTCGACGCGGCTCCTCCTCTCGCGCTCCCAGCCCTTCTCCAGGAGATTGGAGGAGATGTTCAGTTCCGCACAACGAGCTGGTGACGCTCCAAGCGGAGGGATACCTTCCTCCGGCCTTTATGGTCCCGGTTCGAGCCGGGCTGGCCACCTACAAAGGTGGAAAGCAAGCGGAGGCCACCCCTAGTCCCTCCAAAGGGGAGCGGGGCTCCTGGAGTTCTACGGACTCCAGCTTCATCACCTCACGCCCGCCTCTATTCTGCACATCGCGGGTTTCGTAGCTCTTTGCGAGCTGTTCCTGGGCATCGAGCCCCATTTTGCGCTGTGGAAGAGACTGTTTTGCCTCATTCCCCGTTCTCACGAGGGGTCAATATATCCAGTGGGCGGAGACAAAGTATGGCGCATCGCCGGGACCGGATATCTATCCGGAACCCCAAAGAAGGCGTCCGAAGACTGGCCCTCGGAATGGTTTTATGTAGAAGATGCTCCACTGCCGGACCCAGTTCGGATCGGTCTCCCGGAGTTCAGCAAGGCTCCTCTGAAGAAACGCCTAAGTTGGCGCCCGCGGAGCCCTCAACAGGAGGAAGACATCAGCGTCCATTATTTGATGGGTCGGATTAGGTTGCTGGCCCATTCCGGATTGACCATGATCGGAGTCATGGCCACGTGCATCATGCAAGGGGTGCAACCGCTCCAATATAGGGGCCACCCCATGTGGGATTTCAATGGGGAGAATGACGCCACCCGTCATGGCCGCAAGGGGCCGGGATCAGCCGCGGATCTGGTGAAGATCCTGTCCAGCCTGTACAAGGGGGAGAAGGAGGACTTTCTCCAGACGAGTCCATTGAACGGGTTCTCCATGAATAACCCTCGGAGCTGGGTAAGCGGACATTTATTTTATCCGGCCCATGCTTTCAAAGTTAGGTTCCTTACTTTATGATTTTGACATAGGAACTACGTCGGGATGTGGAGGGCATACACAGTCCGGCTCCACAACCCGAGGATCCGGGAAGATCCCTTGATCCGGCTTCCGGAGAGGATCCGGACATAAAGCTGGAGCTAATTGACGGGGTGTTCCACCAACTCAGCATGGACAATGCTCTAGTCGCCATTACGGCTGACTACCCCGGCTTATCTCCGGCTTCCCAGGTAATTATGACCGAAGTCCTGACACCATTATTTCGTCCTTGCATATTTCTGACCACCGTATACAATGGTGTCTCGCAGGAGGTGCCTTCGAGGCGGGAAGCCGAACCCGCGACGGCTGACCAACAAGGGTCAGTCCGGCCCAGCAGGCGGAAGAGAGGTGCGGTGTGAATCGAAACATCGCCGCGATGGTATAGCTCACGACCGTTATTTAGGGAAAAGATTCCTAGGAGGTGTATTAATGCTCATGACTTTTCCAGGAGGAAGAGCGCTCGCCGGACTGTGCAAGGAGAGGTTGCCAACCAAGCCTCCGCCAGCCAGGCTCCACCACCTGGTCCGGAGGGGGAGGCGAGGTACTCCTCCAACGGAGGATGCCTACAGGTTGTCCGCCACCAGGTCTAGGTGGAGAGCGCCATGAATCATAGGCGCCGCCAGACAGTGCTGCGTGACGCGTGTTTCTCCCCAGAGGCGTTGAATGCCTTTAACGCGGGAGACGCGCACCTCCGTGCCGCTCAAGATGGTTTAACCAGAGCCACAGAGCAGTATGTAAAAGACATACGGGTAAGAGATTTTAATAGTTGTATATGCCAGTAGCCCCCGAGACTTAAAGTAGTTAAAATAACTGATTTAAGGCTCATTTAATATGCAGGATCTGACGGAGAAGAATACCCAATTGTCCTAGGAGCTACAAGAGTGCAAAGCCCAACTTGAGGCCGCACTAGCTGCCGCAGGAGGAGACACAGAGACCCCCTCCGGTAACACATTATTTCAAAAAGATAAGCGGTGTGCGGCGTGCGTATAAGTCTGACAATGATATTGCAGATGTTGTCGGACTTGATCCGGACAAGCAACAACTACTGCGCCAGCTGAAGGCTGGCAAGAGGGTGCTTATGAAGGTGCAGCAAGAGAGGAACAAACTCCAGGATGCCCACACCCAGCTTGGAGAAGAGCTAAAAGGTGTTCGGGCCGAGCTGTCTGGCTCCGTGAAGGAGAATCAGCGGCTTCGTCGCGGCATCTATAGTAAGTGCTTGAGCAAACTCTTTTGAAAAGAAGAGTTCGGCGAGGAAGTCAATTGACAGAAATATGTCTGTAGGTGTGCTCACAGGTCGTCCTGCGGAGGAAATGCCCGGGTCAACGGGTGACCAACTTCCCGAGCTGGTGCAACTGCTCGAACGTGTTCGGCAGGCGATGAGTGGCGTCGTCCAGGCCTTATGGACGTCTGTATCCCTACCCGAGGGCCTTGGAGAGCTTGCGAAGAAGCTTCAGGGAGCATGACAGCGCTTCCCTTTATGGAAGATATCGGCCTGCCGTCAACGTGCCAGGGAGGCCTAGGCCATGGTGAAGACGCGGTACAAGAAGGCGGATCCAAACCACATGGCCGAGGTCGGACCTGTGGGGCCCGATGGGAAGGAGATCCTTGTGAGCTTAGTGTATGGCCAAGTAGAGTTGGCTGCTAAGTATTCCCAACGGGACTGTAAATTAGACAGCCTGTTAGACGGGATTGAGGAGGAGTACAGTCAGTCGATTTGACGATGTATTTAAAATGACATGTAAAATGCCTTCTAGCCGGATTGTAGATCATTTGTCTTTGCCGACCTTTTCACTTCAACCTCCGGACCCTAGAGTCCGGAGTGTGTCCGAATACCTTCTCGGTTATGAAAAAACCGGGGCATGCATGGAGACCAGGCGTAGGGTTCATTAGTGCTTTATCAGACAAGTGCCCAACTAGTTATGTTATATTACATGGTTAGTAAGAAACATCTTCCAGGGAGAATAGTTCCTTTAGAGGTTTCTTTCCCTGGGAGGCATGCCCTAAAGTGCATGTCCGGACTGCGAAAAGAGCAGGAAAACATCTGGGGGCAGATAAATAAATAGGTAAAAAATCATCTTTCAAGTCACCGACCGAATATTCCCTTAAGAACGCTAGCTTTCGGCTTCACCCAGTCTGAGGTACACATCCGGCTGACCCGGCAGTAATAATCGCAGAGGTGCTCCCTTTACCTCCTAGCCGAACAATCGAGAACGTAGGGGTAAGCACAGGAGCCAGGCAACCCATATTGGCCAAAATTTAAGTCATATCGATGCATATAATGGTGAATAAAAGGTACATGCGGAAGTTTGACACATGTGTTGGGCATGAAGCCCGTATAAGTAAGCTTTTGTTAAAGAAGCCCCAGGTATAATGAGTGCGGGTAGTACATCAAGTATGTGCGAACAATGCGCAAATCGGCCCTCAAGGGCTTGATGAAAAAAGTGGGATAAAGGAGAGAAACAAAAGGCAACTGAAGTATAAAATGTGGACGGGGGAAGGAGATGAACTCTGAGTCCGGCGCTAGGCGTAGAATCTTCGGAGGCGGGCTGCTTTCCATGGGTTTGGCTCGAGTCGGTTGTCCGATGCGTTTCGCAGACGGTATGCTCCGCCGGTCAGGACTTGGTCGATGATGAAGGGACCTTCCCATTTTGGGCTTGAGTTTGTCCTTTTTCTTGTCCGGCAGACGTATAACAAGTTCGCCAACATTGTAAGTTTCAGCCCGTACTTCTCTGCTTTGATATCTTCGAGCCTGCTGTTGATAGAATGTGGAACGTGCCTTTGCCACGTCGCGCTCCTCCTCTAATGCATCCAAGCTGTCCTGCCGATCCAACTCGGCTTCTCTTTCTTCGTACATGCGCACTCGAGGTGAGTCATGAATTATGTCGCAGGGCAAGACTGCCTTTGCGCCGTATACCATAAAGAATGGTGTGAATCCGGTAGTACGGTTTGGCGTGGTCCGCAGCCCCCAGAGTACGGAGTCGAGCTCCTCTACCCAGTGTGTGTTAGATTCCGTAAGGGACCGCACTAGTCTAGGTTTGATGCCGCTCATTATTAGACCATTTGCTCGTTCAACTTGACCGTTGGTTTGGGGATGATAGACTGACGCGTAGTCGAGCTTAATGCCCATATTTTTGCACCAGAGTTTAACCTCGTCGGCCGTGAAGTTCGTGCCGTTATCGGTGATGATGCCATGGGGACGCCATAACGGTGTACTACCCCGGATATGAAGTCTATCACTGGTCCGGATTCGGCCGTTTTAACTGGCTTGGCCTCTATCCATTTGGTGAATTTGTCCACCATGACCAATAGGTACTTTTGCTTGTGGGTTCCCCCTTTAAGGGGTCCAACCATGTCAAGCCCCCAGACCGCGAACGGCCAGGTGATGGGTATAGTTTTGAGGGCGGTGGGTGGCATGTGGCTCTGATTAGCAAAGAGGTGACAACCGATGCATCGTTGGACTAAGTCCTGAGCATCTGCCCGGGCCGTCGGCCAATAAAATCCTGTACAGAAGGCCTTGCCTACGAGGGCCCGGGCAGCAGCGTGGTGTCCGCCTAGTCCAGCGTGAATTTCGGCCAGAAGGTTTCGCCCTTCCTCTTCGGAGATGCACCTTTGAAGGACTCCGGTTGTGCTTTTCTTATAAAGTTCTCCCTCATGGACCTTGTAGGCTTTAGATCGCCGAATTATGCAGCGGGCCTCATTTTGGTCTTCGGGAAGTTCCTGCCTAATTAAGTAGGCTAGGAATGGTTCTATCCACGGGGCAATTACCGCCATTATTTCGTGGGCTGAAGGTGTTATTTCATTGGCTGAGCCGCCGATTATGTCAGATTGTTCTGTGTTGGGTGGTGCGGTTGCTTCCGGGTTGTTATTTCCGGACTCCTCTTCCCATAGTACGAATGGCTTAAAGAGCCGCTCCAGGAAGATGTTTGGAGGGACGGCGTCGCGTTTTGCGCCGATGCGTGCCAACACGTCGGCTGCCTGGTTATTATCTCGGGCTACATGGTGGAATTCGAGTCCTTCGAACCGAGCTGACATTTTTAAGATGGCGTTACGGTAGGCTGCCATTTTCGGATCTTTGGCACCGAAGTCTCCGTTTACTTGTGATATCGCGAGGTTTGAATCCCCGCGTACCTCGAGGCGTTGAATGCCCATGGATATTGCCATCCGGAGACCGTGCAGAAGGGCCTCGTATTCGGCTGCGTTGTTGGAGTCTGTGTACATTATTTGAAGTACATATTGGACTGTGTCTCTGGTTGGGGACGTCAAAACGACGCCAGCCCCCAAGCCGGCCAACATTTTAGAGCCGTCGAAATGCATGATCCAATTGGAGTATGCGCCATACTCTTTAGGGAGTTCGGCTTTAGTCCATTCAGCGACGAAGTCAGCCAGGACTTGCGACTTTATAGCTCGCCTTGGTTTGTAGGTTATGTCAAATGGTAAGAGCTCAATGGCCCATTTTGCAATCCTGCCCGTCGCGTCGCGGTTGTTTATGATGTCGTTGAGGGGTACTTCGGAGGCCACTGTTATCGAACACTCTTGAAAGTAGTGTCGCAGCTTCCGGGATGCCATGAACACCGCGTATGCTATCTTTTGATAATGCGGGTACCGGGACTTGCAGGGAGTTAAGACAGTGGATACGTAGTACACAGGTTTTTGAAGAGGGAATTTATGCCCTTCTGTTTATCGTTCAACGACAAGCACCGCGCTTACTACTTGATGTGTTGCCGTGATATATAACAACATTGGTTCGCCCAGGTTAGGCGCGGCCAGGACCGGATTTGTTGCCAATATGGCCTTTATTTCTTCGAGTCTGGCAGTGGCAGCATCCGTCCACTCGAAGTGTTCGGTGCGCTGGAGGAGGCGATAGAGGGGTAATGCCTTTTCTCCCAAACGGGAGATGAAGCGGCTTAGAGCCGCCACGCATCCAGTCAATTTTTGTATTTGTTTGAGGTCTTTTGGAATATCCAGCTGTGACAGAGCTCGGATCTTGGCTGGGTTTGCTTCAATTCCTCTACCGGATACAATGAAGCCCAGGAGCTTTCCGGCTGGTATGTCGAAAATGCATTTTTCCGGGTTCAGCTTAATGTCATATGCTCGGAGGTTGTCGAATGTGAGCCTCAAATCGTCTACTAGAGTTTCAACGCGTTTGGTTTTGATGACCACGTCGTCTACGTATGCCTCTACTATTTTGCCGATCTGGGTATCCAGACATGTCTAAATCATGCCCTGATATGTTGCGCCGGCGTTTTTTAGTCCGAAGGGCATCGTGTTGAAGCAGAATGGTCCGTATGGAGTAATGAATGCCGTTGCGACTTGGTCTGCCTCCGCCATCTTGATTTGATGGTAGCCGGAGTATGCATCGAGGAAGCACAATGAATCGTGCCCTGCAGTAGCATCGATTATCTGATCGATGCGGGGAAGGGGGAAAGGATCCTTTGGGCAGGCCTTGTTGAGGTCTTTAAAATCGACACATAGGCGCAGGATTTGTCCTTCTTTGGTACCATCACCAGGTTTGCTAGCCAGTCCGGATGTTTGATGTCTCTGATGAATCCGGCTTCCAATAATTTGGCTAGCTCCTCTCCCATTGCCTGTATTTTGGGTTCGCAAAATCGCCGAAGAGCCTGTTTGACTGGCTTGAATCCTTTTAGGATGTTTAGGCTGTGTTCTGCCAATTTGCGTGGGATTCCTGGCATATCTGAAGGATGCCAAGCGAAGATGTCCCAATTCTCCCGAAGGAATTCCCGTAGTGCGGCGTCTACATCGGGGTTTAACTGTGCCCCAATGGAGGCCGTCTTTGTTGGGTCCGTTGGATGGACCTAGAATTTGACTATTTCGTTCGCTGGTTTAAAAGAGGTGGACTTGGATCTCTTGTCGAGTATCACATCATCCCTGTTCACCGTGGAGCGTAGCGCCGTGAGCTCCTCTGCCGCTAAGGCTTCAGATAGTGCCTCTAGGGCTAGTGCGGCTGTCTTGTTTTCGGCGTGGAGTGCTGTGTCCGGATCACTGACAAGAGTGATTATTCCACTGGGCCCGGGCATCTTAAGGTTCATGTACCCGTAATGGGGTATGGCTTGAAAAATTGTGAATGCCTCTCATCCTAATATAGCGTGATATCTGCTGCTAAACGGGCCACTTGGAATGTGACCTCTTCGTACCTGTAATTGTTCGGTGAGCCGAACACCACATCAAGTGTGATTTTTCCTGTGTAGCGTGCTTCCCGGCTAGGGATTATTCCTCTAAAGGTTGTGCTGCTTCGCTCAATGCAGCTCCAGTCTATTTCCATTTTTTGAAGGGTTTCCTCGTAGATGAGGTTTAATCCGCTGCCGCCATCCATGAGTACCTTGGTAAGACGAAAGCCGTCCACTATTGGACTGAGGACCAATGCGGCTGGTGCTCGGGCTGTTCGGAATTTAGGTTCGTCGCTGGCGTTGAAGGTGATGGCCGTGTCGCTCCATGGATTTGTTGCTGCTACTTGGTAGACTTCGGCGAGGCTGCGGATTGTTCGTTTCCGCATATTACTTGATGCGAAAGTCTCGAAGACTGTCGACACCGTACTGGTACTGTTGGAGTGGTTCTCCGGGGCTAGAAGCTCTTCGCCACTTTTGGCCACCTGCCACAGTATCCAACATGCTCGAAGGCTATGTGTTGGGGTGGCGCCTTCTGTACTGTGAATTTTACAGGGTCCGCTGAGCCATCCCTCCAGTACGGTTCCGTGCCCTTGCTGGGGTTTTTGCTTTTTGGTTTTTGTACCTGGTGCCTGAGCATGATGCACCCTTTTGTTTCGGACTAGGGTTGTATTCGGAGCCGGATTGTCCCAGAACTTAGTTTCGGTTTTCCGGAAACTCTCCATCGCACAGTACTTTCAGACTATGGACGCCAGGTCGGCAAAGCGTGTAATTTCACGACAACTTATGGCGTTCAAGATTCCCTTGTCCGTGCAATTATTGCAGAAAATTGAAATTGTGTTTTCCTCACGGCAGTCTTTTATCCTGTCCATAACCAGGAGGAATCTGGCCCAGTAATGATGTACTGTTTTGGCGGGCTCTTGCCGGATTTGAGATAGATCGCATATTTTTGGGTGGGTGGGTGGAATTGAGTCTGGAACCCTGCCCATCTCGAGGCTCAAGGGCCGAAAAGTTTCCGAATTTGGAAGCTTGGATTGCTGGACGTTGTCCAACGAGTCTGGTCTGATGCCTGACTTTAGGTTCAGTGCTTGATCGACGTCCGTCCCTCCACGGGAATCCGGCATGAAGGGTTCAGGAGTCCGGACATAACTAGTTTTCAATACAGAAGAAGAGTCGCCGCGTTGTTCCTCTACCACCGCAACGTGGTGGGTAACCTGGGGAGAGTTAATCCCTCTCAGATCGGTTTTAAGCCCAATCTGATTGCAGTCTGTAGCGACTCCCAGGGCGGCGATGCGAGCCAAGAGCTCGTTTATGGACGAGAGCTCTATTTGATCCAGCTGCTCGGCGAATTCCGAGTTGACGTGAAGATTGCTTTTGATGAACCGAGAGTTCATCGTCGAAGCGGTGGCCGAACAGGCAGTCATGAGAAAACCACCTAGCCGGATAGTTTGGCCGGCGGCCAAGGCTCCTTTGGCGATGATACCGTCTTTAAAGACGGGAGGAGGCATCCTTCCTGATCGTGACGGCACAGAGGAACTCTCAATGAAAGCACCAATGTCGGTGTCAAAACCGGTGGATCTCGGATAGGGGGTCCCGAACTGTGCGTCTAGGCGGATGGTAACAGGAGACAAGGGACACGATGTTTTTACCCAGGTTCAGGCCCTCTCGACGGAGGTAAAACCCTACTCCTGCTTGATTAATATTGATGATATGGGTAGTACAAGAGTGGATCTACCACGAGATCAAGGAGGCTAAACCCTAGAAGCTAGCCTATGGTATGATTGTTGTAATGGTTGTTCGTCCTACGGACTAAAACCCTCCGGTTTATATAGACATCGGAGAGGGCTAGGGTTACACAGAGTCGGTTACAATGGTAGGAGATCTACATATCCATATTGCCAAGCTTGCCTTCCACGCCAAGGAAAGTCCCATCCGGACATGGGATGAAGTCTTCAATCTTGTATCTTCATAGTCTTGGAATCCGGCCGATGATGATAATCCGGCTATCCGGACACCCCCTAGTCCAGGACTCCCTCAGTATCCTTCCTGAAATGCTCGAACCCTGACGTTGCGAGCGTGGAATCGACACAGATCTTGCTGATAGATGGTCGACCAAACCAAAGCCATCTCGTGCTCTTCCTCCAGGAGATCGACCGCGTCTTCGCGTGCTTGATCAGCTTCAGCTTCTGAGAACAGTTCCACTCGGGGGGCATTGTGCAGCAAGTCACTCGGAAGCACAGCCTCAGCGCCATACACCAGAAAGAAAGGGATTCGATCGGTCAACCAGTTGGGTGTTGTTATTAGTCCCCATAGGACTGGCGGTAATTCAGTCACCCAAGCTCCAGTAGCATGCTTAAGATCGCACATCAGGCGAGGCTTTAACCCCTGAAGGATCAAACCATTCACCCTTTCAGCCTGTCCATTCGACTGCGGGTGCGCGACGGATGCGTAGCTGACCGGAGTGCCTTGAGATGCGCAGAACGCCTTGAACTCATCAGAATCAAAGTTGGATCCGTTATCTGTGATGATGCTGTGAGGAACTCCATATCTGAATATCAACTCCCTGATGAAACTGACGGCAGTGCCTGCTCCAAGGTTTTTGATGGGCTTTCCTTTGATCCACTTGGTGAACTTGTCGACTGCTACGATCAAATGGGTGAAGCCACTCGCACCAGTCTAGAAGGGCCCAACCATATCCAATCCCCAGACTGCAAACGGACAGACGAGTGGAATAGTCTTCAGGGTAGATGCAGGCTTGTGAGACATGTTGGAGTAGAACTGGCAACCTGCGCACTTGTCGATTATATCTTTCGCCATCTCATTTTCTCGAGGCCAATAAAATCCCGCTTGGTATGCTTTGGCCACAATGGTCCGAGAGGACTCATGGTGAACACAGGTCCCCAAGTGGATGTCATTTAAGATAATTTGACCTTCTTCCGGGGTGATGCAGCGTTGGGCCACTCCTATGACACTTTCTCTGTAAAGCTGCCCTTTCATCACGGTGAAAGCTTTGGATCGACGGACTATCTGGCGAGCCTCGTCTTCATCCTCTGGGAGTTCCTTTATGAGAATGTACGCAATGTATGGTACTGTCCAATCGGGCGTGACCACCAGAACTTTCATTATTAGGTCGACCATGGCTGGAACCTCGATCTCAGTTGGATTGGTTGAACTTATTGGTTGCGGGGGCTCTTCCCTAAAGGGATCTTCTTGTACTGGCGGGGTATGGAGATGCTCCAAGAACACATTGATAGGAATAGGCTTCCGAGTAGAACCTATCTTCGCTAGATCATCAGCAGCTTGGTTCTTGATTCTTGGGATGTGGTGGAGCTCTAACCCCTCAAACTTCTTTTCCAGCTTTCTCACTGCATTACAGTAATCTGTCATTGCGGGACTCCTGACGTCCCATTCCTTCATTACTTGATTAACCACTAAGTCCGAGTCGCCATAAACCATCAAGCACCGGACGCCGAGTGAAATGGCCATACGCAACCCATACAATAGTGCCTCATACTCAGCTTCATTGTTTGAAGAATCAAAGTGAATCTGGAGGACATAACTGAGCTTGTCTCCTCGTGGGGACACTAAGACCACTCCTGCACCAGAGGCATTTAACATCTTGGATCCATCAAAGAACATGGTCCAATGTTCCGACTGTTGAATCGACTGTTGCTGTTCTGTCCACTTTGTGAGAAATCTGCAATTGCTTGAGACTTAATGGCCTTCTTTGCCTCAAACTTGATATCCAAAGGAAGAAGTTCAATCGCCAACTTTGCCACTCGACCAGTTGCATCTCTGTTATTCAGAATCTCTGACAATGGAGCGTCGCTGATGACTGAAATTGAGTGATCAGAGAAATAATGAGCAACCTTCTTCGTGGTCAGGTAAATCCCATAAACAAGCTTCTGACAGTGACGATATCTTTGCTTGGATGGGGTTAAGACTTCTGAAATGTAATACAGGGGGCGCTGAACTTTGAAGGCCTTGCCTTCTTCTTCCCGCTAGACCGTGAGCACTGTGCTAACAACTTGTCCTATGGCTGCGATGTAAAGCAGTAGAGGCTCCTTGCTAACTGGAGCACCAAGCACCGGCTGGGTGGAAAGCAGGGCTTTGAGCTCCTCAAACGCAGCTTCAGCTTTGTCATTCCAGTCGAACTTGTCAGATTTCTTCATCAGTCGGTAAAGAGGCAGTGCCTTTTCACCGAGGCATGAGATGAATCGGCTCAAAGCAGCAAAGCAACCAGTAAGCTTCCGAACATCATGCACACACACTAGGCATTTCATTTGGAGGATTGTGCCAATCTTCTCTGGGTTTGCGTTGATTCCTCGTTCGGAAACGAGAAAACCGAGTAACTTTCTGCCTGGGACTCGAAATGTGCACTTCGATGGATTAAGCTTGATATCATACCTTCTTAGGTTAGCAAAGGTTTCAGCAAGGTCAGTCAGCAGGTCGGAACCTTTGCGTGACTTAACCACTATGTCATCCATATATGCTTCCACATTCCGACTGATTTGAGTGAGAAAGCACTTCTGAATCATGCACATGAATGTGGCACCAGCATTCTTGAGGCTGAAGGGCATAGTAACATAGCAAAAACACCCAAACGGTGATGAAAGCCGTTTTTATCTCATCGGGTCCATACAGTCGGATCTAATGATACCCGGAATAAGCGTCCAGGAAGGACAGTCGCTCGCATCCCGCAGTTGAGTCGACAATCTGGTCGATGCGGGGCAAAGTAAAATGATCTTTCGGGCAGGCCCGATTGATGTGCTTGAAGTCAATACACATTCGAAGTGATTTGTCTTTCTTTGGAACCATAACAACATTGGAAAGACACTCGGAGTGGTAAATCTCGCGGATGAACTCAGCTGCTAGGAGCCCAACCACCTTCTCGCCAATGGCATTTCTCTTCTTCATGGCAGACCGACGGAGATGCTCCTTAACAGGTTTAACTTTTGGGTCGACTCGCAAACGGTGCTCAACCAGCTCCCTGGGCACACCCGGCATGTCAGATGGCTTCTATGCAAAGATGTCCCAGTTCTCACGGAGGAACTGGATGAGCGCTTCTTCCTATTTGCTGTCGAGATTTGTTGAGATATGGGTCGGAGCAGCATCGGGGTCGGTCGAATGAACGTGAACTAGCTTGGTCTCGCCGGCCGACTGGAACGCAGACTCTGAGGTAGGCCTCTTAGCACGCAACAAATCACTCGGATTTGCGGTCTTCTGGTACTCTTGAAACTCCACTGCTGCCATCTGCTCATCTTCTATTTTTGCTCCATCTTGGAGACAATCTTCTGCTCTCTGACGGTTACCAAAACCGTTATTACGCCTCTGAGACCAGGCATCTTCATCTTGAGATAAACATAGCACGGTCGAGCCATAAAGCTGGCATAAGCAGGTCTGCCCAGAATGGCATGATATGCACTCTGGAAATCCACTACCTCAAACGTCAACTTCTCCTTGCAGAAATTCTTCTCATCGCCGAAAACCACGTTGAGAGTGATCTGGCCGAGTGAATTGGCTTTCTTTCCTGGGATGATTCCATGGAACCGCATGTTGCTCTCGCTGGGTTTGGACATCGGAATGCTCATTCCTTTGAGGGCCTCAGCATACAGAATATTCATGCCACTGCGACCATCCATCAGGACCTTAGTTAGTCGGGTGCCTCCCATGACTGGGTAGACCACCAGCGCCTGCCGCCCAAGGGTAGCTACGCGTGCCGGGTGGTCGGACTGGTCAAATGTAATGTGGACTTTTGACCACTTCAGATACTTTGGTGTTGCCGGAGCAACCATGTTCACCTCTCTGTTAATGACCTTCAGTCGACTTTTGCTCTCAATATCTGCAAAAATCACCAAGGTGGCATTGACATTGGGGTAACCGTCATCATCATTCTTATCTTATTCTTCCTTCTCAGGCTCTTTATCCTTATCACTGGGTTTACTTTCTCGGAAGCTCTGGATAAGGAGTCGACATTGTCGAGTGGTATGCTTGGGGAGAATTAGGTTGCCCTGCTCATCCTTCTTGGTGTGAATATGACACGGCAAATCCATCACATCATTTCCTTCCTGGTCCTTCACCTTCTTGGGGGTCCAAGGCCCTTTAGGTTTCCCTTTGAACTTCCCTTGATTCAACACTGCTGCCTCGGCAAGACCTGCTGCCTCAGCCTTCCGCTTCTGCTTCCGACCGGAATTTCCTCCTCCGGTGTCCTGGGCGACTGTTTTGTGCTTGCCACTCCTGAGTTGGTCTTCCTCTTTGCCATTAGCGTATTTGGTGGCAATCTCCATCATCCAAGTCAAAGACATATCTCTAGTCCGACCAAACTTCATATTGAGCTCTCTGTAGCGAACGCCTTCCTTGAATGCACAGACTGCTTGGTGATCTTACACATTCTCCACTATGTGGTGCAGAGTGATCCATCTTTGGATATAGTCCCTCAGGGTTTCATTCGGTTTCTGCATGCAATGTTGCAGCTCCGGTAGACCAGTAGGTCTCTTGCAGGTGCCCTCAAACGTTCTGGTGAACACTCGGGCTAACTCATCCCAACTCAAAATACTCCCAGGGGCCAACTGATTCATCCAAGCTCTGGCAAAACCTTCAAGCATCAGAGGAAGGTGCTTCATGGCCACCTCATCGTTGCCGCCGCCAATGTGCACAGCCACTCGGTAGTCTTCGAGCCAAGTATCGGGCTTCGACTCGCCTGTAAACTTACTGACGCCAGTCGCTAGTCTGAAGTTATGGGGAATCTCAGCAGCTCTGATGGCCCTTCCAAAACACCCGGGGCCGGAAACATGGACTCTGCCTCCACTGGGTCTATCCCAATCCAGCCCTTCTCTGTATGCTCTGTTCCGCTCGACCAAACCCTGCACAAGGACGGACCTTGCGTCAAAGCCTGGCTCTCTGGGGTCGACTGGAACTCTGCGGTCATTCCCATACGGACGCCTATCGTCATTGCGCCGGGGCGCGTACGACCCTTCCCTCGGAAGGGGCGAAGGTGCTCGACGGTAGTTGTCACGGGCGTATTCACGATCATATTCTCCATGACCTCTTCCCGGGTACCGATCCTGGCGGTGATCACGGCCTCCATGCCGCAAAGGGGACCTAGGACTGTGAGCCGACTGAACGGTATCTGCTCTCACTGATCTGCTGTGGATTCTGTTCCGCGACTGGAACACAACGGAGTTCTGGTCTCCCGCTGCTCGAAGCAGCGTTCTGACCTGTTCCAAGCCTCTTACAACCTCTGAACGAGACGGCTGAATAGATTCTGCAATACGTTCAGCGGCTGCCAAATTCTGAATTGCTGTACGGAATACCTGAGTTTCTGGTGGAAACAATTGTCGTGGACGCCGACTGGATTCGGGAATCAGTCGACGGGAACGCTCGTCAAGAGAATGTTTGAGATTCTCCAGACGAGTGCGCTCAGCCAGAGTGGCCAGGCGCACCGCCTCCAAGGCCCGGGCCTCGGCGGTTTCCCCTATGATGGGGGTCTGGAGAGCCTCCACGTTGCGGCGATGCAGCTCCTCCCTCTACTGCAAGCTGAGAGGTTGGGGTTGGTACTCTTCGTGGTCGAGTGACGGGCCAGCGCTTCTGCCGCCATCGCCGCTACGATGAAAGACAGGCGGACCGCGATGGGAGTCGACCATGAGGACCTCCTCCGCGGGGTCACAACTCCCGCTCTCAGAAAAGGTATCTGCAAAATCAGTCGACAGGTTGACCGATCCACGAGAAAACATTTCGGGCTCAATCACCGCGACTTGGGGGGTGAAGGCCTGATGAGCCACCGTGTGTCTCACCCACCGTTGGAGCCGCGGACGCCCATACCGCTTGCGGCGGCGTCCAGCTGAGTGAGACGACGACGCGATGACCGACTGGTATGGAGAAGACGGCTGCCTGAGGAGGACGCTGCAGGAACTCGCGTGGAAGTGCGCCGAGCCGCGAGCCGGGGGAGCCTCGACATCGATGGGGCCTCCTGGAGCCAGGCGGAGTCATCGGCGACAAAGTGAGCGCACCGAGTCGGATCTCACGGCCCATGACAAAATCGCCGCCGGAAACCATGCTGATGAAGATCGAAGAAAGCGCAACCTCGCTGGAAGTCGCTAAGACGCTTTGCCCCATGGTGGGCGCCAACTGTCGTGGTACTAAGTCTGACAGTAAGTATAGGGGGTACGAATGATGAGGCAAGGTCCTAGCTACGGCAAGATTGTACGCAAGCGTTTACGAGTTTAGGCCCCTCTCGGAGGAGGTAAAAGCCCTACGTCTCGGTGCCCGGAGGCGGTCGACTGGATTGTATGAGTGTGTGTGTGTGTGTGTGTGTGTGTGTGTGTGTGTGTGTGTGTGTGTGTGTGTGTGTGTGTGTTACAGGGGGTGCGAACCCTTGTGCCAGAGGAGGGGGGTGGCTTATATAGTGCGCGCCAGGACCCCAGCCATCCCTCGTTACAAGGAGTTCAATGTACATAAAGATGGGGCGTTACTGAGAACGCCAGCCTTAAGTGCCTTAAATGACCTTAAAGACTACAGAGTGAATGCTTGCCCGTTGCTGTTCTGAGAGACTTCTGGTCTTCAGTAGGTTGAGTGGTTTCTTGTATGGTCGAGTGATTGATTGGTCGTGTGACTTCAGGAAGGAGGGGTACCCAAGTGGTTGATTGGTCGAGTGGATTGCACTCGATGCCTTCATTGGGCACTCCCTGTTGTCTCTTGAGCTTCTTTGCTTCTAGGGTAGTGACCTTGGGTAGGCCGTATAGGTCAGGCCTATGACCTTACCCCAGGTCTATATCATCATCAGGTGTCAAGGCCATCGTTTTCCTGCTCTTTGTCGGGTGACACAGAGCCTGTCGGCCTACTTCTCTTCACGTCTGTATCGGCTACATCGACGATAGTCGATCTATCTATGTCGAGTCTGAGCATCGAAGCAGAGCAAGAGAGGAGCCCCGCGGCACGCGTGCTTCCACCATCGACCGTGGTTCCAGAACCAACACTAGCCTCTGGCAAGTGACCCGACCTTCCCATCATGTCGATTGCCAAATCTCCCTCACGAACAAAAAGAAGGCGGTGATGGCGGCTGAAATTTTGGATCGGCCACGGCTCCTGAAGAACAGAACCAGCAAGCAACAGCGGCGGTGCATCGAGCTCTGCAAGTATGGTCCATCTTAATATTGGTACTTTAGGTGCAGCCTCGGCCGTCATAGCCTGACCGATGCGGAAGCATGCTTCTCTGCAGGGAGGGCCATGTTGCCGCGTGTGAAAGTGAAAGCCCAACCGGGCCGGCGGACATGACAAGGTAAGAACACTGATGGAGAGATTCAATTTTGTTTGGTCTGGTATGGTGTGTTCGTTGGATGATGGCGTCTGTTCTTTCCTCTTGTGCCTTGATCATGCAAGTTGAATGGCACGAGATTGACTCGCATAGGTTGGCAGTCAATGGTACGTACCAAAGTGCTACCAATCTGCCCCAAGTTGTTGCATCAAGGTGAGATATGATCACCCAGTTTAGTGCTCCTGCTTACTTCACAATGTTTTGTCATGAAAGCTCAGGCCTGGAAACATCTAGGTCGGTAGCAAAGTTTTCATGTACATTCCTTCAGGCGGCGGATGGGGCACGCACCTCCTCGGACCAATACTTCCCCAGGTGATTCCGTGCGACGAGCACGTCTATACCCTACAGGCGGTTACTGCCGCACCCTCTCCGCTGGAGGCGGCAAAGTCATGGGCGTGTTCTGTAGCTCAGGGCCACACTATGGGCAACCCGATTGTCACTCTCACGGCCACCGTTGCAGACTTTGTGGTAGGCCTGGTTATCCTCGCCGAGCAGTGTAGGTAGACATGACACAGATAATGGTATGCAAAATGTGTAGACATACTTTAACAAGTTTGCTGAAACATGTACTACTTTCTTCAGTAAAAGAAAAAGATGTCCTGAATAAGCTCTAATATGTCACCATGATTGTCCTCATTTGTTAAATAACGGGGAGAAGTTCTTTCAAATAATTTACTTATTTTCAGATTTTTCTCCTCATGCATTTTACTAGCTAGCTGGTGATGTTGAGTGATCCTTTTCAATATGATTGTGCATAGTATGTAATTTTTTCAAAAATATTCTTCTGAGGGATTTGTGTTTACTATGTTGCTACAATGCCTTGTTGTGTCACGAGTAAATATGTTTCCAGGTTCACATGTACTACCAAACTATCATTCACAAGAATTTATTATATTGTTATCAGCTATGATTTATGCTATTTTTAACATTTCGTTAAATTGAAGACTATATCATTATTTGTTTGTTAAAATTTTAAGTTATATATTTGCATATGTGTACCGTTACTTAGTTAACATAATATGTATAGGAGAATTAGGTGGGACTATATTATTAATAATCATTATAGGTCTTAGCTTGATTTAAAGGTTGTAATTTTGTTACTCTGATGCAAATGCACAGGCCTTTTTGTTCGCTGGAAGAGCAGGAAAAGGTGAAACTTCAGACGGATCTGACACATGCGTTGATTCATATTTTACCAATGACGCTTAGTGTTTCTCTTGTGGCGTACAAGGAGAGATCCCATTCTGCCAGCTTCAGTTGCTAATTTATCACTGTTTTGTAAATATTATTTGCAAAGCTACATTCTCTAAGGGGTACCAACGCATGGTTGGAATCTTCCATGTTGTGGAGTTTTAAAAATCACAACGGCAATGGTTTCAATAAAAATGAGTTGAACTTCCAGTGTGTTTGATTTGCCAAAGGCCAACAAATGCTACCAATCTAGCGCCACTTCAATAAGAAACACTAAAGTTTGTACGTCTGGTAAGCACTATTTTCTTCCTAGTACGCACTTTTTGTGTGGTTGATTTAAGGGTCAAAAATCAGAATTATTTGAATCGATAGAAATATTCTCTATTTAAGAATCATGAAATTTCTGTTGTTGTGAATGAATTTCCTATGAACGAGTTATTTGTCTGCCATTTTAGTGTATGAACTTGAATAGGATAGCGATATTTTGTCAACACCATTATTTATAGCCATTTCATGTGTTTTTGTGTAATAATATATTAGTTGCAAGCATGTGTGATGTGAAGGAGGCATGATGGGACATTAGCAGAGCGAGTGAGAGTATGAGGCACAGTGTATGAAACATGTGCGGAGAGGGACCCACGGAAGACGGCCCTCGTCTCCCGCTCGAGATATTAGTTTAAACTTACCCTTTCCGTGGCAGGGTTCAGCGACAAATGTGCCGTCAGGTGGTCGAGCTCATCCCCTTGGCATTGACAATGTCTAGACGTCATATGACTAGATGGATAACTCAGCCACGATCGGCGAAGGCGAGAAGGAAGATAGACGGTGACACATGCAGGACGCTTTGTTCAAATATAGGTTATGGAATGAGAGCGAGGGATATGTCCTAGAGTCATGCCTATTAGACTAGGGCCAACACAATTTAGTTTTTCTCCCGTTGCAACGCACGGACATTTTTACTAGTATTAAAAATATGAACATCTACCATACCGGATATATATTTCATGAAACTAAATTTCATAATGAATCTAACAATATTGATTTGGCATTGTAAGTGTTGATACTTTTTCTATAAGTTTGGTCAAAATAGAGATGCTTTGACTTTAGACAAAACTTATATGCAGAGTAAAAAGAATCGGAGGGAGTACACCTTACAAACTCTCGAGTGCAAGTACATATGCACAACACAACTTACTTAATACTCATTAATGCCAATTGGGCAAAGCAATATTTTCAGGTCATGAATAAATATGAATTCATGTTATTGAAGACAACAATAATTTAGAAGAGACTTTCTCATCGACTACGAAGACGTCTATGGTGACTTTGTCAACCTCATGGTATTGCATCCGCTCGGTAACTCAGAGATGGTCATAAGGGTAGGGTGTGCATGCATTCGTATGGATGAGTATATGTGCATGTATTTGAGCATCTACTTGTTTCTCTGTTCCGCTATCTGATATAGTAGAACCCAATCCAAGCGAGCATCTACCTTGTATTGTGTTAAAAAACACAGAAATAATTCTGAAAAACTTTTAGCAAAAAAAAAAAGGTAATTTCAGAAAACAAAGACAACATCAGGAGAGCTCCTAATCTGGGCTTATAGGGGGACTGGGGAAGCCATGTTCGTGGGGAGCCTATGTGGGCAGCGGCCCAGTAAGCTAGCTCGCTTGGCAATTGCTCGGTCACTTTCGAAATGCTCGCTCGGCCCTGCTCTGGGTTTTTAGCTCATCTGCTATCTAACACGAAAAAATGGCTAACCGTAGACCTACAAATCACAAATCTGGAAAATAAATGTTGGTTTGAGAAAATTTTCATGAATTTGAAAAAAAGAAAGTTCAGGAATTTAAAACTTGCCCATGTGTTCAATAAAAGTTTGCGAACAAAAAAAAAGTTAGTGAATTTCAAAAAAGTCCGTGCATCCAGAAAAATTGTGGATTTGAGAAATGTTCATGAATTTCAAAATAAAAATTGTGCATCTAAATAATGTTCATAGATTTGAAAAAAGTAGCGCATCTAAAAAAGGTTCATTGATTTGAAAAAAGTTTGCGGATTTAAAGAAAAGTTCACGATTTCTTATAAAAATTATGGATATGAAAACTGTTCACACCTCTGAAAATATTCGTGAATATGAAAACACTACGCGCATCTGAAAAAAGTTCACAATTTGAAAAGTGCGCCAATCTGAATAAAGTTCATGAATTTGAAAATCGTTTGTAGATTTGAAAACAAAAACTTCATGAATTTGAAAAAAGATTGCACATCTAAAAAAAGTTCGCGAGTTTGAAAAATATTTCACATTTGGAATAATTTCCTGGGTTTGGAAAATTACGGATTTGAAAACGTTCCTGGATTTTGAAAATAAATTCCTGGATATTAAAAAAATCACAATTTTGATAAAATTTTCATCCATTTCGAAAACGAATAAAAGATTTGAACAAAAAGTTCGTGAATTCAGGAAAAGTTCACAGGTTTGAAAAAGAATTTAAAGAACTTGAGTAGAAGTTCACAAATTTGAAACTTTAAGGTCATATTTTTAACGAAAAACAAATTTAAAAGAAAATGAAAGAAATAAGAAAAGGAGAAAGAAAGAAAGAAAAAAGGGAAACAAAAACCCTGGTAAAAATAACAGGAAATGGAAAGATAACGGGTCGAAAGATTCTAGAAGCTTCCTAAAACCGGGCCTGGAAGCTTCTGGAAGATTTCCAAAATCGCAGGCTATGCTACGACATGATAGACATAATCGCACGCTAAGCTACACTATATGGGCCAGTGTGTTAATAAATGAAACCATGGAGAGTTGTGTGCGTTGGGTAGGAAAATGCACTATATTCGAATAGAATTCATGCAACATCAGCTCTCTCTAAAAAGAAAGACAAACATCTGGTTTTGGTTGGGCCAAATCATATTTTTTGTGTCCTTGCATGGTGCCAAGTGCGAAAAAGTAGCCCATGTTGATTGGGCCAATAAGAGACTCCCTAATCGACGCTTCATGCGAATGATATGTATTTTTGATAAAAAGAATGCAAATGATATGTATCGATGTATGCAATACCAAAATCACTAGTTAAGGATTACCCCTTCTAAAGAAACTCCCATCTTTTCATGCACTGACAAATGACGCATGTGCTCCACTTGTTGCAATATGCGAGTTTACCCTTTTTCGTAGATCTGTTTTTTCAAAAGCAAAACCAACAAAACCAAAAAGTGGCATCCAAAAAATGGAGCCAGAAGCACATGTTTTTTTCTACTTTTTCCCTTTTTCGCGAAGCACGGTTGTGCTTTGCATGGAAGCACAAAATTTTCCTCTTTCCAAGAAGCAATACTGTGCTGCTCGCGGAAGCAAATGTGCGCTTCTTGAAGCACACATTTTTTTATGAGAAGCGCAATTGTGCTTCTCGCGGAAGCAAATCTGCTTCTCGTGGATGCACATACTTTTTATCTTTCCGAGAAGCATAGTCGTGCTTCTCCCAGAAGCAAATATGTGCCTCCACAAGGGACAAATCTGTCCTTTTCGTGTAAGGACAGATTTTTTTCTCTCTTTCCGAGAAGCACAACAGTGCTTCTCACACATAGTGTTTTGATCTAAGATTGAAATTCATCCATCTTTCTTAACTAGCATGTTGTTCAATGGAGGTAGGGTCCAAAATAGGAAATAACAAGAGTTTCCGCAAATCTACCGCCAGGCCCATCCAGTTCCACTTAATCCCCTCCCTTTTTCATGGACATATATCTTTATGGCTAAGGAGTGGGAAATCTTTCTCCTTTTACACAAATCAAATGTTTCATTTCAACCGGGAAAAGCCACCTCTTTCTCCACAAACAATGCCTTTGTCATTTGATCCAATTTTTATCTGTTAGATAGGAACAGTTCGCGGAAGCAAATCTGTGTTTCTGGTGGAAGTACAAATTTCTTTCCCCTTTTGAGAAGCATAGAACAAAATCTGCTTTGTTTTCAAAAACCTAGGGAAAACTAGATGAAACCCAAAAATCCAAAAAAAACTAAAAAACCTCCATCTAAAACCCGAAAATGCATATAGAAATAAATAAAATCCAGAGGAAGCGCCAAGCACACGACATGTGATGGCAGCTGGATTCATCACTTTGCGTACTCCCAAGGCACCAAATGTGGCTTTGAAGGTCCCCCACAAGGGGTAACCTCCACTTAGCTGCTCTCAATTTTTATTTTTTGAGAAAAACTTAGCTGCACTCTTACAATACATATCATGTCGATCGCTTGCTACGATTTGTAATTAGGGCCATCCCATTAACGAATGAAGCGAACTGTTCCAGCAAAGAGAATGTTAGGACCGATATAGGTTCCTAGCCTGTTTGGGAACTGTCTAAAAAGTGTTTGCATTGTTTTTATTCTACTAGCACATATACCCGTGCGTTGCAACGGGAGAGAAAATTGATGTGTCTCCTCTTTCAACTGAAAAATAAAAGTGAACGACGTAGAGAAAGCGTAGATGAAAGCATACAATCAAGTACCAACGATGTGTATGGCTGAAGGAAAGTAAACACCACTTCTCATATCTATGTGTTATAACTGTTTCTGCAACCACCTCATTCCCCTCTTTTCGCCTCTAGAATGCGAGGGTGGGTTAAGCTCACATGGCGGCCACGGCGGCGGGGAGGTCCTACTTGTGGATATGCACTAGAACATCAATTTTGGTGCGGGTCTTTGTGCCTTGGTCGAGATGGCGGTGTTGCTCTAGTTTAGGAACAATGCCCTCCCCGTTCTATCGTCATTCCATCGATGAGCTTAGTGTCTGGTGGAGATCATGTAGAGTTGTGTCTCCAACGGATCCTCGTGGACTCGATCGGCCTTCGTGGTATTTGGAGCATCCTCAAGCATTTTTTTACATCTTCTTCCCGGGGCAGTTATTTGCTAGCAGATCACGTTGGAGATCGTGTGGAATTGTATTCGTATGGATCCTCCTAGATTCGATCGGCCTTCGTGGTATTTGGAGTAACTACAAGCGCTTTTTGACATCTCCATCTCTAGGGCGGAGATTTGCTACGCAAATCGCGGTGGGGGTCATGTGGAAGTGTATCACAACGGATCCTCCCGGATTCGATCGACGTTCGTGGTATTTGGAGTATCAACGACATCTTCTCTAGGGCGGTGATTTGCTACAGAGACCACGACCACAGGTGTCTTTTGGTCTACATCGACAACTTCTTGACCACTCTTTGTATAAGATCTTGTGTTTAAATAAGTTTGCTCCGCCGTGGCGGAGTCCCATACGCGGCATTGAGCTTAGGTCATGGCGCACCGCCCGATGGATGTAAGTGGAAGAAATTTACCGCACACCTAAAATATCGAATGTACTTTTTTATGTAAGGATACATTTGACTTGTGATCTTATATATGGGCTTAAACCTTTTTCGCAAAAAAAAAGAAGAAGAAGCAAACACAACCGTTCTCTCTCCAGGATAATTAGCAGTGAAAATTGGTAACTGGGACATACCAACCTGTGGTTGGATGGTTAGAGGGACTGTGGTATTCCCAACCCCCAGGGTTCAAGTTCTGGTGCTCGCATTTATTCCTGGATTTATTTCAGTATTCCCGGTGATGCGCATTCAGTGGGAGGAGACGTTTCCATCGATGACGAGGTGGCTACGGTGACTTCGTAAATTTTAAGATGATATGGCGGCTCAGTCTTTCGGAGGTGCCCATAGGGCTAGGGTGTGCGTGTGTACCTTCATAGGGGTGAGTGTATGTGCGTGTATATTAGCGTTTTCGTCTGTACTGTATTAAAAAAATGATTAAAAAAAACATGCATGCAAGTAAAAGAGAAAATAGATAACAAACGTACACACTACGTAACACAAACAGATGAATGGTGATGGTATGGTCTCAGTCCATCCATCGAATCTCAGCTTTTTTAAGGGGAAAAAATGAATTTCAGTTTAGTCGAGTGGCGCGTGTGTGATCAGGCCGAATCCGATGTGGAACAGGCCAACAACTAGGGGTGTGTTTGGTAGGGTGCATGGAGGGTGCATGAGGGCAAAAGTTCTCAATCCGACCCACTTTTGCTTGTTTGGTAGGGTGCATGAGCTCACATGGGCTATGCTCATCTGATGCATAAAAGGGCCCTCAGCTATGCTCATCTCATGCACCCCAGACAGGGTGCATGGAGGCAACCATGCTGGCCCAGACACTCGTCCCCACCCACCAGACCACGTCCAGATATGTTTATATTTTCAAAAAATGTTCTGAATTTAAAAATTTGTTTAAATTTTTGAAAAAGTGTAGAATTTCAAATTTTCTTTAAATTTTTGAAAAATTTTAGGATTTCAAAATTGTTTAAATTTTCAAAAAATGTTCATAATTTCAAATTTTATTTGAATTTTCAATAAATGTTCAGAATTTCAATTTTTTTTTAAAAAAATCAACAATGTTTGGAATTTCAAAATAAAATCAAAAATTGTTTGAATTTTGAAAAAAATATCAGAAATTCAAATTTTATTTATTTTTTTATAAAATATTGAGAATTTCAAAATTTGTTGAAATTTTCAAAAAAAGCTCGGAATTTCAAATATGTTCAAATTTTCAAAAACTTTACAATTTCAAAATTTATTTTAATTTTCCAAAAAATGTTTAGAATTTCAAAAAAAATAATTCAAAATATGTTTAAATTTGTGTTCATATTTTTTTCAGTTTTGTTCATCATTCAAAAAAAATTGTTCGAAATTCGAAATTGTTCAGCATGTCTAAACACATGCAGGCTGCCAAACAAAGTCTCAACTTAACATGTCTCAGCGCATACATCGCTGCCAAACAACAGCAACTGCATGGACTCAGTATGTCTACACTTAGCATGTATGAGAGGAGAACAACTAGGCTAGGTCCATGCATGCTACCAAACACACCCTAGAGCGTGGACCGACGCCAATACAGCCTGGCCATAAACTGAAAAACTGGAGCACGGCCTGAGACCCAGCTCGTGGAGGCTACATGAATCGTTCGACCAAAGACATATGAACAGGTCCAAAGGACAAAATTTTTGGGATAAACAATCCTCCGTTTAACAAAAGAACAGTAGCAAACGTGTCCTTTGGGTTGCAGCGAGAGAGAAAAATATTGCACATCCTTAAATCAATAAGCTTTGCTAGCCATTTCGAAATTATTAATTCCTCTAAAAAGGTTAGAAGGTAATTCTTTATCTCTTCAAATAATTGATCACTTTTTGTTTTGAGAAAATGACCTAGCAAAATTTAGTCGCCACCAACCATGGGGTCGAGGAATTTGGTCACGAATTGCCGTGCACCAGCCACTTAGATTCTACTCCTATATTTTGTTTATACATGCTAGTTAAATAGGGAAACCTGAAAAGCTCAAGTACGACCAATATCGCTATTTTTACAGACTGAAACAAAATAATATTGAAAATCTACCTATCACTAACTCAATATATATTAGTACCAAAACATGCAACATATGACTTCATCTTCGATGAGAAATACTTACTACCAAGAAAGGAGACATTGAATGCATAGTGATTATTGAAGAGACTTTTATGCAAAAGCTCAATACCTTGTGATGGAAATATATAAATAATCCGGATCATTATAATATGTGATTGTTTAATGAAATCTGCACACGCACAAAAAATAACACCAGAGGTGCCTTAAATCGGGAGAAAAATATGCCAAATACTTATGAAAAGATCGATATTGAAAAAAGAAAATCGAAGACACAAAAGATCAGAAGTGTTCGATAACATGATATACGTACTATTACAATTAAGCATGATCAACTCAAAAAATAATAATAAGCATGATGTAGTCTGGAAAAAAGAATTAAGTATGATGTAGCATATACATGTCTGCATATGAGTCCTAATGCGTTTTTGTTGCATCTCGCGGAAGCAATCCACCTGTCTGATTGGGCAGCCGCTTGTGTATGTGTACGTGAGCGTGTTTTTTTAGAGGGAAAGAGCAACATGCCCCAGCTTCATTCCATTAGGAAATGAAACAGACAGTTCAAATCTTACAAAGGTAGCACGCGGAGGGAAACAGCAAGCACACTGCCTCAGCCACAGCACATAACACGCCCCAAAAAGGAAAGTAAAGATCTAGCTAGCCTATTACAGAAAGGAAAGTCCACCTAGGCTCACACCATGGTTGACTAAGTACAGGGAGCACCATTTTTTTGCTGTAATGCACACACGTTGACTCCCAACTACCAGAAGATCTTCAGTGAGCACTGTTTCACTTCAGCCAGGTCTAGCCACATCAGAAGAGGAGGGCTCCTCGCCAGTTGCTCCAGCTCCTTGACCATTTTTCCAGCCCGCTCCTGGCATGATCCGAGGATAGATTCGACGCAGTTTTTCGCCATATAGCATTGCATCCCAGGCCATACAACAGCATCAAAACCATGTTATTGCGAGTTTTCGAGATAGCCCATAGGCCAGCTGCATGTATGATATTAATTGCAGTAAACCTATCTCCTCTAGACCAACAGGAAGAGAAGGACATCATATTGATGTCCCCGTAAAACAAGTTAGTCTAGCAACAGATCTCCAGAATTCAGCAGTAACAATACAGCCAAAAAATAAATGGTAGCAAGATTCCAGCTCAGAGCAGAACACACAAGTTAGATCCAATACAATTTGTCTCTTAGCTAAGTTGTCTCTAGTGACCAGTTTATTATTAATTAAGAGCCAAAGGAAAATTTGGATCCTAGGGGGAATCTTAACAGACCAAACAACAGGAGTGCTTACAGGTACCCCCCTAAAGTTAACAAACTTATAAAAAGATTTGATTGTGTACACCCCTTTGGAATTCATATTCCAAACCAGGGAACCATCCACATCAGTGTACACAATTGATTTAGCAATTTCTAGAAGCTCATACCACAAACTCATAAGCTTCTGTGTGAAAAATCTCCTAAAAGTAAGTTTAAGATTATTATACACCCAAATTTTGTCAATAGTGAAATTATGCTCATTATAGTGGAGAGCGGCGTTTTGGCTCCTAGGTGCATATGCACTCATTGTCGAAATACACATTTCGAAAAGTTAAAAAAATTAGAAACAAAAATTTCACGTGTATATCCGGACATTTTATGTGCGTTCACAATGTTTCGGTGAAAAATGACGTTTTTTGTGTCTTGTGGAAAGAAGGTAAAGAAATGCCTCGTGAATAGTTAGAATGAAGCATCAGAAATTGTCTTTTTTACACAAGCCACAAAAAACGTCGTTTTTCACTGAAACCTTGTGCACGCACATAAAATGTTCGGATATACACGCGGGATTTTTGTTCCGAATTTTTCAACTTTTCGAAATGTGTATTTCGACAATGGGTGCATATGCACCTAGGAGCCAAAGGTATATATATATAGTGTTACTATTCATCATCCAGGGTGCAAAATAAGTTATTCTTCACCTGAGGTAATCTCATGATTATTTCATAAATAATTTAGAGTCAATTACACCAGTAGTGCTTAAACTTGGTGAGAAAAGTCACTTTAGTGCTAAAACTTGTGGAATACATTGAACAAGTGACAGAACTTGGCTCGGATGTTCATATACGGTGCAAATCCTGCTCATATACGCCCGCGGCACTGACATCGCACTGTATATATGTACTCTGCCAACATGGCAGTGATTCGGTCCCACTTGTCAGCTAGCAGTACGAATTATTAATAGTTGCCTGTGTGGCATCGGCTGGGTCCCACCTGTCAGCCAAAAGAATATAAATAACAGAAAAAAGTAAAAATACTATTACACCGTGAATTATTAATAGTTGCCTGTGTGGCATCGGCTGGGTCCCACCTGTCAGCCAAAGAATAGAAATAACAGAAAAAAGTAAAAATACTATTACACCGCGAGGGTTCGAACTTGTGAACTCAGCGTTACTAGCGAGCGCCAATCGCCAACCAGCCGACTAATTTCATTAACTAAAGGATGCACATTGTTCTTATCTTTTCAGAATCAAACGGGCTACTGCCATTGCTGCCCATTTTGCGCTGTCATTTTCTTATAGAAATTTGTAAAACATATGTAAATTATGTTCGTGTGTTAAATATAATATATTACATAATAAATATTCATATTGATTTATAAATTATTCAGTCACATATGAAATATCCATATAATTAAATCATGACTTAAAAATTTAACAATTTACATGTTTAATAAAAATATTAAAGTAATTTTTAATTTTTCTATGTATCTAAAAATTTACCATATGCGTTTAAAAATGTTCACTATTTTAATAAAATAATGATGTAGTGTACAAAAGTGTTCAACATTTAAGAATTTTTTATGTTGATTTAAAAAGTGTTCACATGTTTTTATAAAGTTAATTAGTTTTTATATAGAAAAATATTTTATAATGAGAAATAAATATGAGCCTAGTGTGCGCATAAATTGTGGATCGTCAATTGAACAATATTTAAATTTTGTTACCATTTTTATAATTCGTATTTTTTAAATTAAATGAATATGTTTTCAAATAATATGTGATTATTTTAATTTATGCTAGTTCCTTCTTCTTTGGATTACAATTTCAATGTATGCTGTTTGGTTAAAAGGATATAAAATATATGTATGCACTTATATTCAAAAGTTATTGGTTATGTAGCTCTCAGAAAAAGAGTTATTTGTCTTGTTGGGTAGCCACGCGCCCTGGGAAAGTTTTGTTCTGGTTCGAACGCCCACTACTTCCTTCTCCTTTGGATTAAAATTATAACATATGTTATTTTAGTTAATGAATATGAACGCTGTGTGTCCAGTTATGATAACTAAAGTCGTTTGCCAGTTTGCTGGTTCGAAACAGCAGAGCGCAGTATTTTTTTTTCTTGTTAATATTATATATGCTCTTTGGCTGACAGGTGGGACCCAGCCAATGCCATACAGGCAACTACTAATAATTTGTCTTGCTAGCTGATAGATGTGACCCAATTACTGCCGCGTGGGCAGAGTATATATATACAAAGCCATGTCAGCGGTGTGGGTGTATACGAGCGAGATTTGCATCGTATATGCATGCCCTAGCCAAGTTCTAGCACTCGTTTAATGTATACCACAAGTTTTAGCACTAAAGTGATTTTTCATGTCAAGTTTAAGTACCGATGGTGTAATTGACTCAATAATTTATATTTGAAATACAAATAGTTACATTCATAGAGAGAGAGAGAGAGAGAGAGAGAGAGAGAGAGAGAGAGGACAACACTATTCTAATCCCAGGATTAGAATAGTTATTTGGATCACAGCAGCCCTATAAGGGCCCGACAGGGCCCTCCCGAACTTCCGAACTGCCGGCCCGACAGATAGGATCCACCTGATCGTGACCCGCCTGACAGGATCCACCTGATCCCGATCCCAATCTCGAGCCGCCCCAGCCCCCTCCTTGCCGCTCCTCCCCTCGATCCCCGACCTTCCCCCGTGGTTCGCCGCTGTTCTTTGCCGGATCCGTCACCTCCCCTCCGTCTCCAGCTGCTCGCCGACCGGATCCGGCGCCACCCCTTCGTCGCCACCTCCTCTCCGACAGCCGGCGCGGGCGAGCGAGCGACGATGGACGCCGGCGCGAGGGATCCCGCGTCGCCTGGAGCCGGCGAAGCCGCTGGGTTTCTGCGACGAACAGCTGCCATGGACTTTCGGAAGCCTCCTCCTTGGTCCATCCTCACCACCCAACGGATTAGCAGAGCTCATGACGACGAATGGCACGACCAAGGAAGCATCTCGGCGGCGAAGGCCGCATCAGCGGCGCCTTCAAATCTACCAACGGTAGATGAACTTCCTCACTCTTCTTGCCTTCTCCTTCAATCTTGCCTTACCTGACCTTCTTTCTTCGTGCAGATGAACTTCGCGCCCTCTGCAAGACAAGGATTGCCATGGAATTCCTCTCCTAGCTCCCCGACGAATTGCTCTCAAGGTAGCCTATCTACTGTTGGAAAAAGGTGGGCCGAACTTCTAGCCAGGGTATAGTTGAACTTCCTTCTGTCTGTTATTTTCTTACAACCATGTGAAGTTCTAGTACTGTGTGATCCTCAGTCCAGGCTACAAACAGTAGAAAATCTGCCTGCATTCACATGTGAAAAGCCATGTGAAGTTCTGGTAGTGTGTGAGCCTCAGTCCAGGCTACATACAGTAGAAAATATGCCTGCATTCGCATGTGAAAAGCCATGTGAAGTTCAATTAGTAAGTGTGCTAGAGTTCAGGTTGGTATGTAACTGGTTGTGTGCAAAAAATAAAAGGAAAAAAGCATACATGTGATCACATGAAGGTCAGGTCGGTATGCACTAGTGGTTCAACCATTCAAACTCATGAAGGTTCAGGCTTTTTTTAACTGTAGACAATATTTCCCCTTTGCAAACAAGAAGTTCAGGGTGTCGACAGTGCTCAGTTCAGGTACATGTAAGTAATGAAATATTGTAGAATTACAGAATGTGAGTTTCATTCTGTGAAGTGTGCTCAGTTCAGATACAAAAGTATTGGCAGATGCTCAGCTCAGTGCAGAGTGTGATGCCTATCCTAGGAAAGAAAATATGTACATGAACACCACTTTTATATGAGAAGTTCAGACTGTGAATAATGCTTAGTTCCGTTATAAAGGTATAGGCAGATGTAACTTGTGTGCTAATAAACGTTTTTTTCTTTTATGTCAGCAAGGCGAGAGATGCATGAAGAAGCTTAGAAGTTCCCAGCAGCAAGTACATAATCCTAAGCCTGTACGCGTTGCACCACCCCCTCAATGGGTCACACCTCAAACGCACCAACAACATTACCAACCTGCTCCACACCAAAATTGGATGACACCCGAAACGCATGAAGACTACAAAGACGCTGGGTCACAGCCCTATCCGCACAACTTTGCGCCTCCACCTAATTGGGTGACGCCGGAAATCCCATGCGGATTCTTTGTATCCACCAGCAGACTCCCAAGCACGCCGATGGAGGAGGGGGTTAGCTCAAGTCCTGCGTGTAATTCTGGAGGTTATCCTGGTGTTCCGTCAATGCCAAAGGGAAGCAACTAAATTGGATCCCAGGACAAATCCAACAGGAACACACACACGGAGGAGAGTGCTCTGCACACTACCAGCGTTGGATGATGCTGCTGCTACAGCTCAGAATTGTACGTGACATAAGGTAGAAGGATTGCTTCACAAAACAAGAGAGCAAAAAAAACCAGGATCACAATGCCTCCACAACCATCTCAAGCAGAAAGGATGCAAGCAAGACAGAGGCCATCTTCAGCCCTCCTTCCTCCTCGTGATCCACTCCTACATCCTGCTATGATAACTCCGCCGTGCCCCATCCCAGAAGGCCAGCAGCAGACTCCGGTGGAGTTGCGATCATACATGCACGTAAGTGAAACAAAAATTTAGGCATTTATATACGCATCATTTGCAAATTTTCTACTCCCTCCAGGATAACAAGTTCATAAACTGCATTTTAACGTGTCATTTGGATTATTTTTCTTTTTCTGCAGATGCCGGATCTCCCGGATTATCTAATACCAAGACTAAAGATGCGATTCTAGAATGTAGAGAAAGCAAAGGGAATTTTATAACAGATACGCCAGACACGCAGGTTTTGGAATCATGAAGACGGGAGGGAATGACAATCACACGTATTTTGTTTGCGCGTTCCAGGGGAGGCACACAACTTCTGTTTCACAGGCTGATAGGAAACTAAACAAAACATCACAGAGGACAGGCTGCAATACAAGAATGAGGGTGAAGGTGCAGGAGGATGACACATTTGTGGTAGTAGACATTGAATACAATCATAATCACCACCTCATGCAATCTGATGACATGCTGGTATTCTTGCACTCACATAAGAATTATGACCCCACTATTCTGGAGTACGTAAAGCTCCTGCTGTACCATGATGTCAAGCATACAACAATCATGTCCATGCTATCTGAAAATGAAGATGGAAGCTACTTCCTAAGCATGACCGGACGAGACCTACTAAACCAGTAAGTATTCAAAAATGCACATACTACAATGTACATAACATCCTAAATCACAACACTTTGCTAGCAAAGATAACAAATGCATGTTTGCTTATAATTTGCAGGAAAGCAACGAATGCAAGGAAAGATGATTTGGATGATGTATTGAAACCTGTATCTTTCTTTAAAGACATGAAGGCAATCAATGATGAGTTTTCTATGACATACAAGTAGACAATGACAAAACAGTTAAAAACATTTTCTGGTCCAATGCAAGCTGTCGAGGAGCATATCAAGACTTGGCGATTGTGTAACATTCGACACAACTTACAAGACCAACAGATTTCATATGCCTCTGGGAGTGTTTGTTGGAACAAAACATCACTTGCAGTCAACGATATTTGCTGTCGCCCTGATTAGAGACGAAGATGCAAAGTCATTCAAGTGGCAGTTTGACACATTTGTACGGTGCATGAACAACAAACACCCAACTTGCATTCTAACAGGTAAGTTCAAAAAGAAACTCTACAAGTTCCATCAATTTTTCAATCTATGGGTTTGTATCTGGGTACACTGGTTTTATCTGAAAATAATGTAAAGCAAGCGGTTCAACCATTGTTAGCACAGAAGTCCAACAAAACAGTATAAGAAGCAAAATTATATGTCACATGTTTAGAAAAAGATATTGTTTTGGATGTGAAGTTCAAATAGAGGAACCATAGAAGTTCAAGGACACCGCTGTAAGAAAAAACATATGAAACATGTTCAGGAAAAATATAGTTACGTATGTGAAGTTCAAGCACTGTTACCACAGAAGTTCAACAACACTGCTGTAAGAAAAATTATATGTGACATTATTAGTTAGTCCTACTGCTACCTGTGAAGTTCAAGTACTTGTACAACATAAGTTCACCATCAGTAAAAAGAAGCAAGCTTCATTTTTTAATTTCATGCAGACCAGCGCCCATCGATGGCGAAAGCTATACCACAATCATTCCCAAACACCGTCCACAAGCTATGTCGATGGCACATCCTAGAGAAGTTCAAGGAATACCTCGCGTTGTTGTACAAAAAGTATAAAACATTCAAAGAGGAGTTCACAACGATCTCAAACTGGCTGCTAATGCCTATAGAGTTTGAAACTGCCTGGGCTACACTCATGCAGAAGTACAACCTGCAGAATGACCAGATGATGATGCAGCTGTGGAATGATAGGAAGATGTGGATTTCAGCATATTACAAGAACATTTTCTGTGCTAGAATGACTTCCACACAACAAAGCGAGAGCATGAATCACGTGCTCAAGAGAGGGTTTGTCAAGGGGACCCAGAACCTACACAAGTTTGCTAGGCGGGTAAATGCCTGCATACAAACTCGGATGCAGAAGGAGAACGAGCAAACAATGACCAGCATGGTATTAAGACAAAAAAACACCCCCATCATATTGTGACTTCCTTCAACATGTGCACACTGTATTTAAAAAAAATGAAACCCATGACTCTGCTTCGACTAATATCTTATTTTTTGACATGTGTGCAGACCAATCCTGTGACAAAAACAACTTATGGCTACGAGCAAGACATGGCTATCAAGTACATAATATGATCCCTGGTATTTCGGCAGAATCAAAAACAACAGAAAAGAAATCACTATAGGGTTGACTTACACAAACCCAATACGACAGAATGAGTTTATCTGATTGCTGGTATTTCGCACGTAGACAATACAGTGCAATCTCAGCTACATTAGATCGATGCATTCCACGAGCAGAAAAAGATATTGCAACATCTTCAATAGTAGCTTCACACTCATTGTTTTGGAACATAATCTTTGCTCTAAAACAAGCAATAGAAAGTAAAAGAAGTTTAGCATCAGGAACTCAAGAAGTTCATCACACATATAAGCACAAAAGTTCAGCTAGATCACAACAGGAAGTACAAAAGACTAGATGTTCAGCACCAGAGAAGAAAATAGAAGTGCAGCAACATAGAGTAAAGAAGTTCAGGTAGGAAACAACAGGCAGTTCATAGTGGTAGATGGATGTAAATTCTTACGAGCTTCACTCACCTCTTAGAACGATCATTCTTAAGCCTAGTAACGCTGAAATAAAAGTCATCAACCTTCTTTCGGACGACAACAAGTTTACTATCTGCTCAGCAAAAGAAATAGAAATTAAGAGTAACATTCGAGCACAACATTCAAACACAAGCACATCTCAGCTGCTACACCAGAAAAGATAAAACCACAGGATTATAAACGTCAGAACCCATGCATTATAGACCTTCCCCCACCACTACTAGAGAAGAGCTTACCAGTAGCGCAGGTTTTTTTGCTACCAGTAGTGCGGGAACCAGCGCTACTGCTACGGCGCTACAGCTATTTTGTAGCAGTAGCGCGTTTCTAGACCAGCGCTACTGGTAAGTTCAAGTACTAGTTGCGCGTTTTTAGGCCAGCGCTACTGCTAACATTTATGTCTTTTTTAATATTTTGGCGCTGTACATGTTTAAACAGATATATCTTTTATACAATAACAACTCATCATGAACTAGTCTATTTAAATAGCATATTCATTACCACTAGTCATCACCACCAAACAATGTTCGTCAATGAGACATCATATATATAACAAGTTGGTCACTAGTCATAATCACAACTCCTCATCCTCCTCACCAACTCTAACACATTGTAGCACATAATAACACATTCTACCTAGGACCTACTCCTCTCATAGGACCTACTCTACACTCTCTTAGGTAAAATATCATAAAACAAGATAAGCATTGACTCTTCATTAAGGAAACTGGACTCTTCATAATGAAGAACGGAGATCATCCCATCTCCAAGTCTTGGCCTACGCACAATGTTGCTTCCAAGTAGCTCTCTACGATGGTTGAAACATTTTTTCCAATCATTTATTATCATGGCTTCCTCTCTTTTAGAAATCCGGTATGGACAGGAGTGATGTGGATACTGCGGCTGACCTAGCCGTGGTGGCCATAAGCTCATAACATTAACGCGCCTCTTGGCAACATCAGATGAGGCACACAATCCATCAGGATTTTCTGTTCAAAAACATAGTAGTAACTTTGTAGTTAGCAATGTAGTTTAGTTTTAGAAAAAATTATGCAAAAGATGCACGGATGTCGTAATAGTAGAAAATCTTACCATGCTATCTCCATTGATGTTACCGTAGCACACCGCGTGCACTAGTGGCACATATTGACCATAATTTTGAGGAATTCGATAATAGCTATTGCAATTCTCAAGATCAGTAAAAAATGCGATAAGACCATCTTTCTCCTTATAAGTTAATTGTGCTTCATCATTGTAGTAGTAGGTTCTGTCTACCATCTTCCGTACATTTTTTGAAGAATGAAAATAAGTTGTCAAATATTTTGAAATAAACAATATAAATTACTTAGTAAATATGTTTAAGAAACTCACACAGCGGTAGAACTGGAAGCGTGTCAACAAGGACCCAAATGGTCATATCATTTTCGTCGATGTCAGGATCACCAAGATCGAAGGTGAGAAGCATACCCTCATGAAAATCATACGCCTTGGAAAGGGCTTCCCAATTCGGGCAACCAAAATTAGATGAGTTCACAGAATTGTATAGTTTTACAGCAAAATCATAACCATGATGGGTCCTTAGTTGAATTATCTTTGTCTCCATGCTTTCATGATCTTCAAAACCCATCTTCTCCAAGACATAGCGTCTTGCATGGCATGGGATAAGCTAGTCAAATTGTAAAAGACGGAAATTACACGTTGAAGAAGCAGAGAAGTCGTGCAAAAATAACAAAAAACACTTGTCATCGTTGCGTACCATATCAACATCGAAGGTCTCTTGGAGCTTGATGTTGAAGCGCCGACCTTCTACCAGGTGAGGCCTGTCGCACAGACCGCGCTCATCTTCGCAGTAATCACACATAGCGAATTCCCTTTCGTCGTCAGACATTTCCTAATAGTTAATTAATAATCCATCATCGAATACATATATAGTAGTTTGTACCAAAGATCATCATATAACAACTAAAACACCTAAAATTTGTAGTTTGTAGTAGTTTGTAGCAAAGATCATCATATAATCCATCATGAATACGTATATAGTAGTTTGTAGCACAAACCGCGCTCATCTTTTGCAATCAATAAGCAAATAACTAATAGGTAATTAATAAGCCATCATCGAATACATATATAGTAGTTTGTAGCAAAGAGCATCATATAATATCACTAATACATCTCGAATAATAACTCCTCTAGGTTCAGTGTGCCGCGGTGGACACCCAAAGAGAAGGAACCATCACCGAATCATAGCTCCGGTGAGATCCCCAAAGAAACTGCCAGGTATTGGAGAACCGGCCGTTCGCCAACGCAACCAAGTAGCACTGGACGTGCGCGCTCTCCTCCGTGACACGGTGTTGTACCACCTGCGCGGGGGACTCAAGCCTCTCCACCGATGCAGGCCCACGTGACCGCCACCAAAGAAGCTCCGGGTCGACGACGGGCTGGCTCTCACTAAGCTGCGCTCACTAGACGGTAGCACAACCCAGTACCCGCCCGGCGGAGCCTAGTCCCGGACATGGCCCCTCAGCTCAACCAGGAGTCCTCCGCCGAGTCGACGACAAGGATGCGGGATAGGCATCGTCGACGTCGAGAACAAAATGCTTAATTATGAAAACAAAATTAATAAACACTTAGCAAAATTTGGCATGACCTTTGCTAAAAACAGGACCAATCGAGTGCCTGAAATTTGCCAGAACGTAAACGAATCGACATTTCTGGCAAAACATAGGCCACTCAGAAAAATATGACATGTTCAAAATATGACATGTCCACTGCAAATTTGCGTATAACAGGAAAAATTGATTGAACTAAAAAAATAACAACAATTGCTTTAACTAAAAAAATACCTAGAATTCTGTTAACTACACCTAAAACAACTAAAACACCTAAAATTCTGTTAACCACACCTAAAACAACTAAACCACCTAAAATTCTGTTAACTACACCTAAAACAACTAAAACACCTAAAACTCTTTTAAATACACTTAAAAACAAATTCAACATTCTTCTAAGAACACCTACATTATTCTAAGAACCTACATTTTTAACTAAAACACCTACAAATTTAACTAAAACACCTAAAAATTCAACTAAAACACCTACATTATTCTAAGAACCTACATTTTTAACTAAAACACCTACAAATTTAACTAAAACACCTACATTATTCTAAGAACCTACATTTTTCAACTAGGATTCAAAATAATTAGGGAGGGAGGGAGGAGGAGGAAGGAGGGAGGAGTACCTCTCTCGGTGGAGGAGGGCTGGCGAGGGGGAGGGGGTGGCG
>NC_041385.1:532329455-532391511 GCF_002162155.2 Triticum dicoccoides | reverse complement strand
GGTGCGGGGCGGCGGCTGACAGGGGAGAAGGGCCGGTGCGGGGCGGCGGCAGGGGAGGAGGGCCGGCGCGGGGGAGGGCGGCCGGAGTAGGACGCGGGGGCGGCGGCCGGATCGGGGGACGATTGAGGGATTCGATCTGGTGGTGTGAGCGTGTGAGTGTGAGTGAGGGGAGAGGGGTGGTGCGCGGGCCAGCGCGGGAGGAAGAGGTGGGCTTAGCGGCAGCGCGGGGGAGGGGGCCCAGCGCTATAGCTAAAGCTGCAACGGGGGGCCGAGAGCATGGCCCATTAGCAGTAGCACGGGCCGTGAAATCAAGTGCTACTGCTAACGTGCGCTTGTAGCGCTGGTGCTGGCCGGCGCTACTGCTAAATAGCAATAGCAAGGGGTATCTAACCAACGCTACTGCTAAATGTCTACCTATAAGTATTTTCCTAGTAGTGCACATAGAAATAGGTTCACTTAACTTTATTTACAAACCACCCGACAAAGCACAAACCAGAAGTTCAACTTGCACCACACAGGCAGTTCACAAGGATATCATGGACCAAAACCAAAAACAAAAGGGATGGGGATGGGGAAAGAAGAGAGAAGCATGCTCCTCTCTTTATGGACTCAATCATACATAAAAGAATTCAGAGGAGATTCAAATATTTCTCATTGATAAACTTGATCATAAACCCACAATTCATCGTATCTCGACAAACACACCGCAAAAAGAGTTTACATCGAATAGATCTCCACAAGAAGATTGTATTGAGATCCAAAAAGAGAGCAGAAGCCATCTAGCTAATAACTATGGACCCGAAGGTCTGTGGTAAACTACTCACAACTCATCGGAGGGGCTATGGTGTTGATGTAGAAGCCCTCCATGGTCGTTCCCCCTCCGGCAAAGCGCCGGCGAAGGCTCCAAGATGGGATCTCGCGGATACAGAAGGTTACGGTGGTGGAAATTGTGTTTCGTTAGCTCCCTGGATGTTTTCGGGGTACGTAGGCTTATATAGGAGGAAGAAGTACATCGGTGGCCGCCCGAGGGGCCCACGAGACAGGGGGGCGCGCCCTACCCTCTCCTGGCCGCCTCGGCTGCTTCTTGACTTGCACTCCAAGTCCTCTGGATCACATTCGTTCCAAAAATCACGCTACCGAAGGTTTCATTCCGTTTGGGCTCCGTTTGATATTCCTTTTCTTCGAAATACTGAAATAGGCAAAAAATAGCAATACAGGCTGGGCCTCCGGTTAGTAGGTTAGTCCCAAAAATGATATAAATGTGTAAAATAAAGCCCATAAACATCCAAAAGGGGTAATATAATAGCATGGAACAATCAAAAATTATAGATACGTTGAAGACGTATCAAGCATCCCCAAGCTTAATTCCCGCTCGTCCTCGAGTAGGTAAATGATAAAAACAGAATTTTTGATGTGGAATGCTACCTAGCATAATTATCAATGTAATTTTCTTTATTGTGGCATGAATGTTCAAATCCAAATAATTCAAAATAATAGTTCATATTGACATAAAAATAGTGATACTTCAAGCATACTAATCAAAGTAATCATGTCTTCTCAAAATAACACGGCAAAAGAAAGTTATCCCTACAAAACATAGTCTGGCTATTGCTCTATCTTCATCACCAAAGTATTTAATCATGCACAACCCCGATGAAAAGCCAAGCAATTGTTTCATATTTTAATAATCTCAAACTTTTTCAACTTTCACGCAATACATGAGCGTGAGCAATGGACATAGCACTATATGTGGAATAGAATGGTGGTTGTGGAGAAGACAAAAAAGAGAAGATAGTCTCACATCAACTAGGCGTATCAACGGGCTATGGAGATGCCAATTAATAGATATCAATGTGAGTGAGTAGGGATTGCCATGCAACGGATGCACTAGAGCTATAAATATATGAAAGCGCAACAAAAGAAACTAAGTGGGTGTGCATCCAACTCGCTTGCTTACGAAGACCTAGGGCATTTTGAGGAAGCCCATCATTGGAATATACAAGCCAAGTTCTATAATGAAAAATTCCCACTAGTATATGAAAGTGACAACATATGAGACTCTCTATCATGAAGATCATGGTCCTACTTTGAAGCACAAGTGTGGAAAAAGAGATAGTAGCATTGTCCCTTCTCTCTTTTTCTCTCATTTTATTTCCCCCCTTTTTTCTTTTTTCTTTTTTTTTTCTTTTTGTAAAGTCCGAAGTCTCATCCCGACTTGTGGGGGAATCATAGTCTTCATCATCCTTTCCTCACTAGGACAATGCTCTAATAATGAAGATCATCACACTTTTATGGATTTACAACTCAAGAATTACAACTCAAAGCTAGAACAAGATATGACTCTATATGAAAATTATGAAGGTGGCCATGCCACAAATACGATGTCAACTACATGATCATGCAAAGAGCAATATGACAAAACTAATGCGTGTCATATGAACGGAACGGTGGAAAGTTGCATGTCAATGTATCTCGGAATGGCTATGGAAATGCCATAATAGGTAGGTAGGTGGCTGTTTTGAGGAAGGTAATGGTGGGTGTATGGTACCGGCGAAAATTGCGCGGCACAAGAGAGGCTAGCAATGGTGGAAGGGTGAGTGTGCGTATAATCCATGGACTCAACATTAGTCAAAAGAACTCATTTACTTGTAGCAAAAATCTAGAATTCATCAAAACAAAGTACTATGCGCATGCTCCTAGGGGGATAGATTGGTAGGAAAAGACCATCGCTCGTCCCCGACCGCCACTCATAATTAAGACAATCAATAAATAAAATTGTGCTCCAACTTCATCACAAAGCGGTTCACCATACATGCATGCTACGGGAATCACAAACCTCAACACAAGTATTTTTCATAATCACCTCAACTAGCATGACTTTAATATCACTACCTCCATATCTCAAAACAATTATCAAGCATCAAATTGATCATAGCACCCAATTTACTTTCTATGATAGTTTTTATTATACCCAACTTGGATGCTCATCATTCTAGGACCAAATTGGTAACCATAGCAAATACCATGCTGTTCTAAAAGACTCTCAAAATAATATAAGTGAAGCATGATAGGCTAGCAATTTCTTCAAAATTAATCCACCACCGTGCTCTAAAATATATAAGTGAAGCACTAGAGCAAAAACTATCAAGCTCAAAAGATATAAGTGAAGCACATAGAGTATTCTAGCAAATTCTAATCAAGTAGGCTTCTCCCAAAAGGTGTGTACAGCAAGGATGATTGTGGTAAACTAAAAATCAAATACTAATATAATACAAGACTCTCCAAGCAAAACACATATCATGTGGCGAATAAAAATATAGCTCCAAGTAAAGTTACCAATGAACGAAGACGAAAGAGGGGATGCCTTCCCAGGGCATCCCCAAGCTTAGGCTTTTGGCTATCGTTGAATATCTTGGGATGCCATGGGCATCCCCAAGCTTAGGCTCTTCCCACTCCTTATTCCATAGTCCATAAAAGGTTAACCCAAAACTTGAAAACATCACAACACAAAACTCAACAGGAAATCTTATAAGCTCGGTTAGTGAAAGAAAACAAAATCACCACATAAGGTACTGTAATGAACTCATTCTTTATTTATTTTGGTGTTAAACCTACTGTATTCCAACTTCTCTATGGTTTATAAACTATTTTACTAGCCATAGATGCATCAAAATAAGCAAACAACACACGAAAAACAGAATCTGTCAAAAACAGAACAGTCTGTAGCAATCTGTAACTAACGCAAACTTCTGGAACTTTAAAAATCCTACAAAAATAGTAAGTCCTGGACAACGTTTCTATTGATCAGCAGCAAAAATAATCAACGCAAAAGAACGTTTATGTGATTTAAGAAAACTATATTCGTGCGTGCAAAGTTTCTGTTTTTCAGCAGAATCAAATCAACTATCATCATAGGTTACCCTATAGGTTCTACTTGGCACAAACACTAATTGAAAGATAAAAAAACATCTAAACAAAAGGTAGATGCAAGATTTATTACTAAACAGGAACAAAAACAAAAAACACAAAGAAAATTGGGTTGCCTCCCAACTAGCGCTATCGTTTAACGCCCCTAGCTAGGCATAAAAGCGAAGATAGATCTAAGTAGTGCCATCTTTGGCACTAAATTCATAAGTAGCTCGCATGATAGATTCATAAGGTAATTTGACTTTCTTTTTTGGAAAGTGCTCCATGCGTTTCTTTAATGGAAATTGGAATCTAATATTCTCTTCCTTCATATCAATAATCGCACCAATCGTTCTAAGGAAAGGTCTACCAAGAATAATAGGGCAAGAAAGATTGCAATCTATATCAAGAACGATAAAATCTACGGGCACCAAATTTCTATTTGCAAAAATGATAACATCATTGATCCTTCCCATTGGCTTTTTAATGGTGGAATCCGCAAGGTGCAAATTTAAAGAGCAATCATCAAGATCATGGAAACCTCGAATATCACATAAAGTTTTTGGAATCGTGGAAACACTAGCACCCAAATCACACAAAGAAAAACACTCATGATCTTTAATTCTAATCTTTATAGTAGGTTCCCACTCATCATTAAGTTTTCTAGGTATAGAAAATTCCAAATTAAGTTTTTCATCATAAGATTGCATCAAGGCATCAACGATATGTTTGGTAAAAGCTTTATTTTGACTATAAGCATGAGGAGAATTAACAAAGGATTGCAACAAGGAAATACAACCTTCTAAAGAACAATTATCATAATCAAATTCCTTGAAATCCGAGATAGTGGGTTCAATACTATTTAAAGTCATGACCTCTCCAATCCCACTTTTACCAAATTTAGCATCAAGATCTAAAAACTCCGAACTCTTGGGACGCCTTCTAGGTAAAGTTGACTCATCTTCAGTCCCATAATTATCAAGATTCATATTGCAAAACAAAGATCTAATAGGAGAAGCATCAATAACTTTAAGATCTTCATCATTATTTTCATGGAAACTAGAAGAACACGCTTTTACAAAGCAATCTTTCTTAGCACGCAATCTAGCGGTTCTTTCCTTGCACTCATCAATGGAAATTCTCATGGCTTTGAGAGACTCTTTGATATCATGCTTAGGGGAAGAATATCTAAGTTTAAGAGAATCAACATCAAGCGAAAGTCTATCAACGTTCCTAGCCAAATCATCAACTTTGAGCAATTTGTCTTCAAGCAAAGCATTAAAATTCTTTTGAGAAATCATAAATTCTTTCACACTATTCTCAAAATCAGAGGGAATCTTATTAAAATTACCATAAGAATTATTGTAGGAATTTCCATAATTATTAGAAGAATTACTAGGGAATGGTCTAGCATTAAAGTTTCCTCTATAAGTATTGTTTCCAAAACTATTCCTACCAATAAAATTCACATCCATAGATTCATTATTATTCTCAATCAAAGTAGACAAAGGCATATCATTGGGATCAAGAGGAGTATTTTTTAGTAGCAAACAATTTCATAAGTTCATCCATCTTTCCACTCAAAACATTGTTTTCTTCTATAGCATGCACTTTTCTACTAGAAGATCTTTCAGTGTGCCATTGAGAATAATTAGCCATAATATTATCCAAGAAGTTTTGTAGCATCTCCTAACGTGATTTCCATAAACGTGCCTCCCGCGGCCGAGTCTAAGAGATTTCTAGAAGCAAAGTTCAAACCGGCATAAAATTTTTGTATGATCATCCATAAATTCAAACCATGAGTAGGGCAATTGCGAATCATCAATTTCATTCTTTCCCAAGATTGGGCAACATGCTCATGATCAAGTTGTTTAAAATTCATAATATCGTTCCTAAGAGTGATAATCTTAGTAGGAGGAAAATACTTAGAGATAAAAGCATCTTTGCACTTGTTCCAAGAATCAATACTATTTTTAGGCAAAGACGAAAACCAAACTTTAGCACGATCTCTAAGTGAAAACGGAAATAACTTCAATTTAACAATATCATTATCCATATCTTTCTTCTTTTGCATATCACACAAATCAACAAAATTGTTTAGATGAGTAGCGACATCTTCACTAGGAAGGCCGGCGAATTGATCTTTCATAACAAGATTCAGCAAAGCAGTATTGATTTCATAAGACTCAACATCATTAAGAGGAGCAATTGGAGTACTAAGGAAATCAATATTATTGGTATTGGAGAAATCACACAATTTGGTATTATCTTGCGCCATGGCAACAAGTAATCCAACACACAAGCAAACAGAAAAAGGCAAGCGAAAGAGAGAGGAGGAGATTGGGAAAGAGAGGGCGAATAAAACGGCAAGGGTGAAGTGGGGGAGAGGAAAACGAGAGGCAAATGGCAAATAATGTAAATGCGAGGGAGATGAGTTTGTGATGGGTACTTGGTATGTCTTGACTTGAGCGAAGACCTCCCCGGCAACGGCGCCAGAAATCCTTCTTGCTACGTCTTGAGCTTGCGTTGGTTTTCCTTGAAGAGGAAAGGGTGATGCAGCAATAGTAGCGTAAGTATTTCCCTCAGTTTTTGAGAACCAAGGTATAAATCCAGTAGGAGGCTTCTCAAAAGTCCCACGCACCTACACAAACAAACAAAGAACTCGCAACCAACGCAATAAAGGGGTTATCAATACCTTCACGGCCACTTGCGAAAGTGAGATCTAATAGAGATAGTATGATAAGATGAATATATTTTTGGTATTTTATAATATAGATGCAGAAAGTAAAGATGCAAATAAAAGTAGATTGAAAGCAAATATGATAAAGGATAGACCCGGGGGCCATAGGTTTCACTAGAGGCTTCTCTCAAGATAGCATAAGTATTACGGTGGGTGAACAAATTACTGTCGAGCAATTGATAGAAAAGCGAATAATTATGAGATTATCTAGGCATGATCATGTATATAGGCATCACGTCCATGACAAGTAGACCGACTCCTGCCTGCATCTACTACTATTACTCCACACATCGACCGACTCCTGCCTGCATCTAGAGTATTAAGTTCAAAAGAACAGAGTAACACCTTAAGCAAGATGACATGATGTAGAGGGATAAATTCATGCAATATGATATAAACCCCATCTTTTTATCCTCGATGGAAACAATACAATACGTGCCTTGCAACCCTTTCTGTCACTGGGTAAGGACACCGCAAGATTGAACCCAAAGCTAAGCACTTCTCCCATGGCAAGAAAGATCAATCTAGTAGGCCAAACCAAACTGATAATTCGAAGAGACTTGCAAAGATAACTCAATCATACATGAAAGAATTGAGAGGAGATTCAAATATTTCTCATAGATAAACTTGATCATAAACCCACATTTCAGCGGAACTCGACAAACACACCGCAAAAAGAGTTTACATCGAATAGATCTCCACAAGAGAGGGGGAGAACATTGTATTGAGATCCAAAAAGAGAGAAGAAGCCATCTAGCTAATAACTATGGACCCAAAGGTCTGTGGTAAACTACTCATAACTCATCGGAGGGGCTATGGTGTTGATGTAGAAGCCCTCCGTGGTTGATTCCCCCTTCGGTAGAGTGCCAGCAAAGGCTCCAAGATTGGATCTCGCGGATACAGAAGGTTAAGGTGGTGGAAATTGTGTTTCGTTGGCTCCCTGGATGTTTTCGGGGTACGTAGGCTTATATAGGAGGAAGAAGTACGTCGGTGGCTGCCCGAGGGGCCCACGAGACAGGGGGCGCTCCCTACCCTCTCGTGGCCGCCTCGGCTGCTTCTTGACTCGCACTCCAAGTCCTCTGGATCACGTTCGTTCCAAAAATCACACTCCCAAAGGTTTCATTCCGTTTGGACTCCGTTTGATATTCCTTTTCCTCGAAATATTGAAATAGGCAAAAAAAACAACAATACGGGCTGGGCCTCCGGTTAGTAGGTTAGTCCCAAAAATGATATAAATGTGTAAAATAAAGCCCATAAACATCCAAAAGGGGTAATATAATAGCATGGAACAATAAAAAATTATAGATACGTTGAAGACATATCACACCACAGATCTATCACTAGGGTTTCGGTGTTCTTCGATGTTCTTGACGTTCTTCACTTTGAACTTTGCTGCACCTTGCGGCCACATAAGAACTTGATAAATCTTGACATTCCTCCTGTGCAAGCATAGCGAGAACTCATTTTTCTTCATCATAGCATTTCTTTTACCAGTAAATAGATCCCATCTAGTCTTTAGCTGTTCCGCTGATACCGCTTAGGGCTTCTGAATTTTTCTCCTTATTAAGACTGCGGTAGATCCAAAATTAGAACACCAACTTATAAAACTTGTTTGTGCAATACTTAGGAATTTTCAGATCTGCAGCTTCCGCATCATTGTAAGTGGTTTAACTTTTTAGAAAATGACAACCCACTAGGTACCATTAGCTCTCACTTTAAACTGCCAACTCAACCTCATTGTAAAACTTCGGTTTATCATGTGCATATGCTTCAATTTGTTCTCCCTCTATCTTTAAGCCGGTTTGTCTGCATCAGTCAAAAAACCTTAAACCAACTTTGATCCTCTTTTCCAGCTTTCCGTTGAAATGGATAAACAAGTTTATGAGTGCAACTGGGTTCCTTCCCGGGTTACCGAAACACAACCAGAGAGATGCGTTGCCACTGGCGCTTTAGCGAAAAAAGAGGCTATCCAGTGGAGGGTTCCTGGTCTGGAAAATTTTCCTGAACCTAAGGATGGAGAAGTAGTTGTGTTTGCTGACCATCTGGGTCGAGACTTAAGCCCTCCCGGTTCAAAAAATTTCCGCGATGTGCTTGCCAGCTTCCAACTCCACCCTCAAGATATTGGACCAAACTCTGTGTCCAATATTTGCAATTTCCAAGTATTTTGTGAGCCCTATCTTCAGGAAGAGCCCACAGTTGAGATTTTCAGGGATTTTTTTATATTTAAACCGTCGCACAGAGTTCACAGACGGTCCCAACACTGAACTTGGTGGGATGGCGATTCAAAAGAGGAAAGATGTCACTTTCCCTCACGCCAAGCTTCATAGTCACCCCAAGGACTGGAATCAGACTTGGTTTTATTGCAAAGACACATCCCCGACTGACGAAAATCCTCTTCTGGGTTACTGCCCTCACCGGCTTAGCAACACTCATCCGTTTCCTCAGAGGCTGACTGCCAAGGAACGGTCCAAGTATGCACCACAACTGTCAAAACTCAGAGCCTTTATGGCAAACAGTTTAACAGGTGTTGACTTTGTCCTTTGCTGGATATCTTGGAGCGTTCTACCTTTAAGCCGGCGTCCTGGTTTAATGTGTGAATACACGGGGGACTTAAAAGATCCTCAACGACACATTGATATTCAGCTGACAGAGGATGAAGTTACCAAGTCCGTCAAGAAAATACTGAATGAACCGGAAGTTGTCTGCAGCCAAGTAGGGGTTAGTCCCTTCTGTACTTCACACAAACCTCCAGCTGTAAGAATTGCCTTATTTTTGTCTTAATCTGTCCTTTCTTAAATATTCCTTTATACTTTGTTATCCATCTGTGCAGGGTGATGATCCGTTCTGGAAAAAGAAACCACAAGATAAACCAGCGAAGCCGCTGGATAAACCGGTGAGAGCACCCCACATAAAGACTAAGGATATAAAAAAGCCAGCGAAGAAGAAAACTGCCGAGGCCTCTGACCTGCCCAATGATGAAGAGCTTGATGATCCGGACTCAGAGGTAGATCTAGATTCTCTTGGTTCTGTTTTCATACACCTTACTGACAATGATTATTATCAGGATGATGCGGAAGCTAGCCACGCTAGTGAAGCAGAGGTAATTGTTCTACCTTCCGACTCAAATCATGTGCCAGTACCAAAACTCCATCGAGCAGTCCGGAAAGTAAAATATTCACACCCTCTTGCTAATTTGGATCCGCACTTTTCTTTGAAGACACAACAGCAGGAAGCTCGCCGCACAACCCGGCATAGTGGTCAAGTGGTTACTTCCTCCGGTTTACCATATTCCCCGGTTCGCAAACACCGTCAAGAGGTCTCTTGTTCTTCTAATACGCTTTATCCCAAGGCGGGTTACTTCCGATATCCTCTTAATCTGTCTGATTCAAATTATCAGGGAACCTCCCATTCATCCTTCGGTGATCCATCCACCACACAGATGCCTCCACTGAAGACCGTTCCTGGGTAAGCATACTATACTTAATTTTTCCTGCCTTGCACTTGTTTATTGTACTAACCGCTGCATTTGTTCTATTTAGTGCCAAAGCCAGACTTAGCAAGAAAGCCAAGCTGACTACACCAGCTGATGATAATCCGACGACTGAACCGGAGAGGACCTCAGATGCTCTTGATCAAGATGCTGACATTACTTTGGATGATCCGGTACCTCAGGGTCAGTTTACTTTTGTTGAACTGCCAGAAATGAATCCAACGAGCCAATCCGCTGATCCGCCAAGCCCAGCTGCCGATCCACCAAGCCCACCAGGAACATCTACTAAACCGCCAAGCAAGACAAGACTGTTGATGGCACGACAGATGATGTTGTGATTACTGGCTTTGGCCATACTGCTCCTAGCAATCCTGTCGCTTTATCAAAGCATAGTGCCAAGGAGGAATTCTCCGCTGTCGATAAAGGCAAATGGAAAACTGATTTATCAAGCTATACCCACCTCAACGCTCAGGACATCCACTCTGGATATCTAAACCGTCTGTATACCAGCCGCGATTATGAAGCCGGTTTAGTAGGTCTGATGAAAGAGCGATATGAGGTAAATATCTGTTCCTTTGAATAACTTCTTTTTCCTTATAACCTGCTTCAATTATCAACTCTAGTAGCCCCCAAGGGCCGGTTCATCAATGTGAATGTGAACCGGGACTTGTAGTAGGGGAAGATTGGATTTTGCTTTTGTAACCCCTATAGACCGGTTTATACCTTTAGGATAGTCCGGTTTATACATCAAAATTCCTTTCAGTCATCAACATGATCCGGTTTGTGCAGAAAAACTTGATAACCTTGAATTGATCCGATATGCATTAGCCCCCAAGTGCCAAGTATATAACTTGTTGTGTGCTTGGGACTTAAAATATCAGTTGGAAAAAAATAGTTCGCATTAGCCCCCAAGTGCCAAGTGTATAACTTGTTATGTGCTTGGGACTTTGAAACAAGTATGACCAACTTTATTAACTGTCTCTTGTAGGCTGACTTGACCAAAAAAGATTCCCAAATTGCCGACCTCCAAGAAAACATCAAGTCCCAGCAAGCTGAAACTTCAAAAGCCAAAGAAGAGCTGAAGGGCGCTTTAATAGCCATGGAACAATTGAAGGATAGCTTCAAAGGCGAGTGAGCAGATTGGGAGGCTGAGAAAACAACATTGCTAAAGCGGGCAGAGGATGCTGAGGCAGCTCTTAAACCGGTGACAAAAGAGCTGACTGGCCTAAAGCGGCAAATCAACGCTATGACTTCTGCCATCTTTGGTAAATATCCTTTTTATGAACCGTACTTAATCTTGAAACCGATGATTTAATAATAGTATTGTAAACATTGCAGGTAGCCGTGTTGCCCATCTTGGCTCAGATATGCGCAAAAAACTGAAGGCTGCCTATACCTTGATAGAGCAGTTATATACCGACGCTCAACAGGTCATCTACACAGCTTTGGACAATAAACCGCCGCCAACTTTAATCAAGGATACATTGGCCAAGTTATCCATGATGCCTGCCCAGCTAGAGGAGGTGAAGAGATCTGCTGCAAGGGTCGGCGCACTATCTGCACTGACTCGGGCTAAGGCTTGGATAGCTGATCTTGATCCAGAAGACATTGGGAATGGCTATCCCAGCCAAAAAGAAGATGGGCCAGAATTTGACAATGATGCCCTTAGAGCTTTGACAAAGGAGATGCGCCCGCTTGCAAGTAAACTGGCCGAAGAGACTGATTTGTCTTTCCACCGGTCGATCTATGACACAGACAACAAACAGATTGATGCGTCGGTTTATGAAGCACAAAATCTTATCCCGCCAATCCGTACGCATACTTATGCCCCTGATGTTGAACCGTTAGATCTTATAAGAGATGAAGCTGTCTTCCGAGCTTTGTCTGGAATTGACTGGGCAACCATTGACTTCTAGCCACTGGGTGGGGAGGCAGAGGGTGAACCGGCGCAGGATGATCCGCAACCTTCACATCAAGCTGAAGAAGAATCATAATCCGGAGGCCGGTTTATTGTCTGCGCACTGTCCTCTTTATGAGAAAAAATTGTCCTTTTGGGCAGTTAAAACGCCTTGTAATAGGCTAGCTTAAACACTTGGTCTGCTATGCCATCGTGCATAGCCACTTTGCCTGATACTGTTAATCTGCCATGATATGCATTGTCTGCTTATGATTGTTAGCAATCTAATGCAATCGTGTTTCTTCATAGAATAAACTGAAAAATTGTCTTGGCGGTTTACCACTGGACGAGTCATAATGCCCAATATAAAGCCAGGGTTTATAACCAAGGCTGTAAAACCATGAAATATGAAATACATCATACCTGTGATATTGAATCACATCGTTGGTTTACCAATTTTCTTGTAGTAAGGGTGATAACCCAAATGTGGAGTGTTGATAACTCCGACCATGCTATGCTGGTTTATAATAAGCCATGCCGAGTTATGATAAACACCTGCTACGTCTCGAGCTTGCGTTGGTTTTCCCCGAAGAGGAGAGGATGATGCAGCACAGTAGCGTAAGTATTTCCCTCAGTTTTTGAGAACCAAGGTATCAATCCAGTAGGAGGTCACGCGCAAGTCCCTCGTACCTGCACAAAACGATAGCTACTCGCAACCAACGCGATTAGGGGTTGTCAATCCCTTCACGGTCACTTACGAGAGTGAGATCTGATAGAGATGATATTTTTGGTATTTTTGGTATAAAGATGCAAAGTAAAAAAAGTAAAAGCAAAGCAAATAAATAAAGTGATAGAGATTGATATGATAAGAATAGACCCGGGGGCCATAGGTTTCACTAGTGGCTTCTCTCAAGAGCATAAGTATTCTACGGTGGGTGAACAAATTACTGTTGAGCAATTGACAAAATTGAGCATAGTTATGAGTATATCTAGGCAATGATCATGTATATAGGCATCACGTCCAAAACAAGTAGATCGAAACGATTCTGCATCTACTACTATTACTCCACTCATCGACCGCTATCCAGCATGCATCTAGAGTATTAAGTTAAAAACAGAGTAACGCCTTAAGCAAGATGACATGATGTAGAGGAATAAATTCATGCAATATGATAAATACCCCATCTTGTTATCCTCGATGGCAACAATACAATACGTGCCTTGCAACTCTTTCTGTCACTAAGTAAGGACACCGCAACATTGAACCCAAAGCCATGCACTTCTCCCATTGCAAGAACTACCAATCTAGTTGGCCAAACCAAACGGATAATTTGAAGAGACTTGCAAAGATAACTCAATCATACATAAAAGAATTCAGAGAAGAATCAAATATTTTCCATAGATAATACTGGATCATAAACCCACAATTCATCGGTCTCAACAAACACACCGCAAAAAGAAGATTACATCGAATAGATCTCCACGAGAGAGGGGGAGAACATTGTATTGAGATCCAAAAAGAGAGAAGAAGCCATCTAGCTACTAGCTATGGACCCAAAGGTCTAAACTAAACTACTCACACTTCATCGGAGGGGCTATGGTGATGATGTAGAAGCCCTCCGTGGTGGATGCCCCCTCTGGCGGAGCTCCGGAATAGGCCCCAAGATGGGATCTCGTGGATACAGAAGGTTGCGGCGGTGGAATTAGGTTTTTGGCTCCTGTTCTGATCGTTCGGGGATACGTAGGTATATATAGGAGGAAGGAGTACGTCAGTGGAGCTCCGAGGGGCCCACGAGGTAGGGGGGCGCGCCCAGGGGGGCCCTCCACCCTCGTGACCTCCTCAGAAGCTTCTTGGAGTAGGGTTCAAGTCTCCTGGATCACGTTCGGTTGGAAAATCACGATCCCAAAGGTTTCATAGTCCCAAAAATAATATAAAAGTGGAAAATAAAGCCCAATATAGTCCAAAACAGTACATAAAGTAGCATCGAGCAATCAAAAATTATAGATACGTTGGAGACGTATCAGGCATCCCCAAGCTTAATTCCTGCTCGTCCTCGAGTAGGTAAATGATAAAAGAAAAGAATTTTTGATGCGGAGTGATACTTTGGCATAATTTCAATGTAAATCTTCTTAATTGTGATATGAATATTCAGATCCGAAAGATTCAAGACAAAAGTTCATATTGATAGAAAAATAATAATACAAGCATACTAATCAAAGCAATCATGTCTTCTCAAAATATCATGGCAAAAAAAAGTTCATCCCTACAAAATCATATAGTTAGGCTATGCTTCATTTTCGTCACACAAAGATGTTCCCAACTTTTATACCCCGATGAGAAGCCAAGAAATTGTTTCATACTCAAATAATCTCAAACTTTTTCAACCTTCACGCAATACATGAGCGTGAGCCATGGATATAGCACTATGGGTGGAATAGAATATGATGATGGGGATTGTGTGGAGAAGACAAAAAAGGAGAAAGTCTCACATCAACGAGGCTAATCAATGAGCTATGGAGATGCCCATCGATTGATGTTGATGCAAGGAGTAGGGATGGCCATGCAACGGATGCACTAGAGCTATGAATGCTCAACAAAAGAAAACTAGTGGGTGTGCATCCAACTTGCTTGCTCACGAAGACCTAGGGCATTTGAGGAAGCCCATCGTAGGAATATACAAGCCAAGTTCTATAATGAAAAATTCCCACTAGTATAAAAAGACAACTTATGAGACTCACTACATGAAGAACAAGGTGCGACTTTGAAGCACAATATATGAGACTCACTACATGAAGAACAAGGTGCTACTTTGAAGCACAAGTGTGGAAAAGAGATAGTAGCATTGCCCTTTTTTTGGGCCTTTCTTTTTTTTTCTTTTGGCCTTTCTTTTTTTTTCTTTTTTTTGGCCTTTATTTTTTTGGCCTTTTTTTGGGCAATGCTCTAATAATGATGATCATCACACTTCTATTGATTACAACATAAGGATTACAACTCGATACTTAGAACAAGATATGACTCTATATAAATGCCTCCGGCGGTGTACCGGGATGGTGCAATGAATCAAGAGTGACATGTATGGAAAATAATGCATGGTGGCTTTGCCACAAATACGATGTCAACTACAAGATCATGCAATGGCAATATGACAAAAGTAATACATGTCACGATGATGATGGTGGAAGTTGCATGGCAATATATCTCAGAATGACTATGGAAATGCCATGATAGGTAGGTATGGTGGCTGTTTTGAGGAAGATATAGGGAGGTTTATGTGTGAAAGAGCGTATCATATCACGGGGTTTGGATGCACCGGCGAAGTTTGCACCAACTCTCAATGTGAGAAAGGGCAATGTGCGGTACCAAAGAGGCTAGCAAAGGTGGAAAGGTGACAGTGCGTATAATCCATGGACTCAACATTAGTCAAAAGAACTCATATACTTATTGCAAAAATTTAGAAGTCATCAAAAATCAAGTACTACGCGCATGCTCCTAGGGGGATAGATTGGTAGGAAAAGACCATCGCTCGTCCCCGACCGCCACTCATAAGGATGCACAAGCCAGGTACACTTCATGTTTCAAATTTGTTACACAACTTTAACCATACGTGCATGCTACGGGACTTGCTAACTTCAACACAAGCATTCTTTGAATTCATAATTACCCAACTAGCATGACTTTGATATTATCACCTCCATATCTCAAAACAATTATCAAGCATCAAACTTATCTTAGTATTCAACGCACTCAAAAGAAAGTTTCACATATCTTGAATACCAAGTATATTAACATTTAGCAAATTACCATGCTATTAACGACTCTCAAAATAATCTAAGTGAAGCATGAGAGATCAAATTTCTTTAAAACAAATCCACCACCGTGCTCTAAAAGATCTAAGTGAAGCACTAGAGCAAAAATTATCACGCTCAAAAGGATATAAGTGAAGCACTATGAGCAAACTATCAAGCTCAAAAGATGTAAGTGAAGCACATAGAGTATTCTAACAAATTTCAGTTCATGTATGGCTCTCTCAAAAGGTGTGTACAGCAAAGATGATTGTGGTAAACTAACAAGCAAATACACAAATACTACAAGACGCTCCAAGCAAAACACATATCATGTTGGTGAATAAAAATATAGCTCCAAGTAAATTACCGATGGAAGTGGACGAAAGAGGGGATGCCTTCCGGGGCATCCCCAAGCTTTGACTTTTTGGTGTCCTTGGATTATCTTGGGGGTGCCATGGGCATCCCCAAGCTTAGGCTCTTGCCACTCCTTGTTCCATAATCCATCAAAATAATTCACCCAAAACTTGAAAACTTTACAACACAAAACTCAACAGAAATCTCGTGAGCTCCGTTAGAGAAAGAAAACAAAAGACTACTTCAAGGTACTGTAATGAACTTATTATTTATTTATATTGGTGTTAAACCTACTGTATTCCAACTTCTCTATGGTTTATACACTATTTTACTAGCCATAGATTCATCAAAATAAGCAAACAACACACGAAAAACAGAATTTGTCAAAAACATAACAGTCTGTAGTAATCTGTAACTAACGCAAACTTCTGGAACTCTAAAAATTCTACAAAAATAGGAAGTCCTGTACAATTTGTTTATTTATCAGAATCAAAAATAATTAACGCAAAAGCACTATCCAGTAAAAGATGGCAGCTAATCTCGTGAGCGCTAAAGTTTCTGTTTTTCAGCAGAATGAAATCAACTATCATCGTAGGTTATCCTATAGGTCCTACTTGGCACAAACACTAATTAAAACATAAAAACACATCCAAACAGAAGGTAGATGGATTATTTATTCCTAAACAGAAGCAAAAACAAAATACACAAAATAAAATTGGGTTGCCTCCCAACAAGCGCTATCGTTTAACGCCCCTAGCTAGGCATAAAAGCAAAGATAGATCTAGGTGTTGCCATCTTTGGTAGGCAATCCATAAGTGGATCTCATGATAGATTCATACGGTAATTTTATTTTCTTTCTAGGTAAGTGTTCCATGTCTTTCTTTAAAGGAAATTGGAATCTAATATTTCCTTCCTTCATATCAATAATTGCACCAATCGTTCTAAGGAAAGGTCTACCAAGAATAATAGGACATGAAGGATTGCAATCTATATCAAGAAAGATAAAATCTACGGGCACATAATTCCTATTTGCAACAATGAGCACATCATTAGTTCTTCCCATAGGTTTTTTAATAGTGGAATCCGCAAGATGCAAGTTTAGAGAGCAATCATCAAAATCACGGAAATCTAGCAAATCACATAAAGTTTTGGGAATAGTAGACACTAGCACCCAAATCACATAAAGCATGAAACTCAAAGTCTTTAATTTTAATTTTAATAGTAGGTTCCCACTCATCGTAGATTTTTCTAGGGATATAAACTTTCAACTCAAGTTTTTCTTCATAAGATTGCATCAAGGCATCAACAATGTTTTCGGTAAAGGCCTTATTTTGACTATAAGCATGAGGAGATTCTAGCACGGATTGCAACAAGGAAATACAACCAATCAAAGAGCAATTTTCATAATTAAATTCCTTGAGATCCAAAATAGTGGGTTTAGCAACATCACGGTTTTTATTTATTTCAATCCCACTTTCATCAATTTCATCATCAAGATCTAGAAACTCCGAATTCTTAGAACGCCTTCTAGGTAAAGGAAGATAATCTTCAGATTCATCAAGATTCATATTGCAAAACAAAGATTTAATGGGGGACACATCAATAACTTTTTAGATCTTCATCTTGATTTTCGTAGGAATTCGGTTTAGCGGCCATCTTATTGACTAAGGTAGCCTGCATATTCGAAATTTTGGCGGTCATCTTTTCAAGACGAGCAATTTGGGCCCTTATACCATCAAATTCTTTAGAAATATCATCGAGTTCTTTATTCATAAAGCTCATAAAACTTTTTTGTCCCTTAAGTTCATTTCTAAAGAAATTATTGTGCTCGAATTGCAAAACCATAAACTTTCTAACATTGCTTTCGATTTCCTCTAGCCTTTTATGGTGAAGGTCACCAAATCTAGGTAGAGCCATTGCAAGAAGTAGGCAAATTAACATACGAGCAAGCAGAAGGGCAAACGGGAAAGAGAGGAGGAGATTGGGAAAGAGAGGGCAAATAAAACAGCAAGGGTGAAGTGGGGGAGAGGAAAATGAGAGGCAAATAATGTAATGCGAGAGATAGGGATTGTGATGGGTACTTGGTATGTTGACTTTTGCGTAAGCCTCCCGGCAACGGCGCCAGAAATCCTTCTTGCTACGTCTCGAGCTTGCGTTGGTTTTCCCCGAAGAGGAGAGGATGATGCAGCACAGTAGCGTAAGTATTTTCCTCAGTTTTTGAGAACCAAGGTATCAATCCAGTAGGAGGTCACGCGCAAGTCCCTCGTACCTGCACAAAACAATAGCTACTCGCAACCAACGCGATTAGGGGTTGTCAATCCCTTCACGGCCACTTACGAGAGTGAGATCTGATAGAGATGATATTTTTGGTATTTTTGGTATAAAGATGCAAAGTAAAAAGTAAAAGCAAAGCAAATAAATAAAGTGATAGAGATTGATATGATGAGAATAGACCCGGGGGCCATAGGTTTCACTAGTGGCTTCTCTCAAGAGCATAAGTATTCTACGGTGGGTGAACAAATTACTGTTGAGCAATTGATAGAATTGAGCATAGTTATGAGTATATCTAGGCAATGATCATGTATATAGGCATCACGTCCAAAACAAGTAGATCGAAACGATTCTGCATCTACTACTATTACTCCACTCATCGACCGCTATCCACCATGCATCTAGAGTATTAAGTTAAAAACAGAGTAACGCCTTAAGCAAGATGACATGATGTAGAGGAATAAATTCATGCAATATGATAAATGCCCCATCTTGTTATCCTCGATGGCAACAATACAATACGTGCCTTGCAACTCTTTCTGTCACTAAGTAAGGACACCGCAACATTGAACCCAAAGCCATGCACTTCTCCCATTGCAAGAACTACCAATCTAGTTGGCCAAACCAAACGGATAAGTTGAAGAGACTTGCAAAGATAATTCAATCATACATAAAAGAATTCAGAGAAGAATCAAATATTTGCCATAGATAATACTGGATCATAAACCCACAATTCATCGGTCTCAACAAACACACCGCAAAAAGAAGATTACATCGAATAGATCTCCACGAGAGAGGGGGAGAACATTGTATTGAGATTGAAAAAGAGAGAAGAAGCCATCTAGCTACTAGCTATGGACCCGAAGGTCTGAAGTAAACTACTCAAACTTCATCGGAGGGGCTATGGTGATGATGTAGAAGCCCTCCGTGGTGGATGCCCCCTCCGACGGAGCTCCGGAACAGGCCCCAAGATGGGATCTCGTGGATACAGAAGGTTGCGGCGGTGGAATTAGGTTTTTGGCTCCTGTTTTCTGATCATTCGGGGATACGTAGGTATATATAGGAGGAAGGAGTACGTCAGTGGAGCTCCGAGGGGCCCACGAGGTAGGGGGCGCGCCCAGGGGGGCCCTCCACCCTCGTGACCTCCTCAGAAGCTTCTTGGAGTAGTGTACAAGTCTTCCGGATCACGTTCGGTTGGAAAATCACGATCCTGAAGGTTTCATTCCGTTTGGACTCCGTTTGATATTTTGTTTCTTCGAAATACTGAAAAAGGCAAAAAACAGCAATTCTGGGCTGGGCCTCCGGTTAATAGGTTAGTCCCAAAAATAATATAAAAGTGGAAAATAAAGCCCAATATAGTCCAAAACAATAGATAAAGTAGCATGGAGCAATCAAAAATTATAGATACGTTGGAGACGTATGAACACCGGATGATCATACTGGCGACTTATAGTCAATGTCAGGCCGGGTTAATAAACACTGGGTTATATTGATGACTTATAGTCAGGTCGGGTCAATAGACGCCGGTTTACCTCAAAACCTTATCAAAGATGAAAAACTTTGACAAATAAAAAGCAAATAAAAACTTGTAGTCGAGGCTTTTCAAGGGCTGCCAGGCCCAAATTCGAGGCTTTTCATGGGCTGCCAGGCCACTGAGTTAAACCATTTTACAAAGCCTTTTAAGATGGGCCTCACATTAACCAATCGTCGTTTTAACTTTGACAAGTTCAGGGTCTGTATAGGATTGACTTGTCAAACGTTCGGCGGGTCATACCAGGATTACCTGGATGAAGTGGCTTACTTAATGAAGGTAGGTTAACCCGGGGTTTTAGGTGAATACACTTGGCTTCCAAGCCTAGCTTGATAGCCTATTACAAGGGTCCTTTAAAACTCTTTGTTGCTATGCATAAAGAGCCCCCAGGTAACATTGTGAGCTGTGCTCAGTGGGTACCTATGTTTGAGCTGTGCGTGGCAACAGCTTCTCTTTGGTCCCTTGGGTGTGAAGCTCCCAAGCTTTGTTGTGGCTTTATAAGCCAGTTTAGTGGGTATTCAAAACTCTGCTTTATAAGCATAAGCCCCCATGTAACCAAGAAGATATATAAGATGAAATGGCAGAAGCCCCGCTGTAGCAAGGATGCCGGTTTATTTATTGATCATAATATGTACATTGTCAAAAATATATACATAGTAGGAGCCTATGGCTCAGGTGTAGTAAGGCCGAAGATGAGCTATATTCCATGGCCGGCGGGTCTTCTCCTCCGATTTGCGTGAGTCTTTGTGCTCTCGAACATCGATAAGGTAGTATGACCCATTGTTCAGATTCTTGCTGACCACAAAGGGCCCTTCCCAAGGTGGGGATAACTTGTGCATGTCCGTCTGATCTTGGATAAGCCGGAGCACTAAGTTGCCTTCTTGAAAAGTTTTGGTTTTAACCCGGCAGTTGTGATAACGCCGCAGGTCTTGCTGATAAATCGCCGAACGAGCTGCCGCAGTATCCCGTTTTTCATCTAACAGGTCCAATGCATCTTGGCGTGCTCTTTCATTGTCCACTTCAACATAAGCTGCCACTCGAGGCGAGTCATGGCGAATATCACTAGGGAGAACTGCTTCCGCTCCATAAACCATGAAGAAGGGTGTGTAACCCGTTGATCTATTGAGGGTGGTGTTATTGCTCCATAAAACGGAAGGCAACTCTTCCACTCAACAACCCGGCGTCCTTTGCAAAGGGACCATAAGCCAGGGCTTGATACCCTTCATTTCTTGATTAGCTCTTTTCGCTTGACCATCAGACTGGGGATGATTCACTGAAGACACATCAAGCCGGATGTGCTCACGTTGACAGAACTCTTCCATAGCACCCTTGGAGAGATTCATGCCATTATCTATTATAATGATGTGTGGAAAACCAAAGCAGAAGATCACCTTTTTCATGAATTGAACCGCCATGGCCGCATCACACTTGCTCACTCGCTCTGCCTCTACCCACTTGGTGAATTTATCAACCGCTACTAGAAGGTGGGCCTTCTTATCCTTGGACCTCTTAAAAGGCCCAACCATATCCAGCCCCCAAGTTGTAAACGGCCAGGTGATTGGAATCATCCTCAATTCCTGGGCCGGAACATGAGCTCGGCGTGCAAACTTCTGACAGCCATCACACTTTCTGACCAGATCCTCCGCATCAGCATGAGCTGTTAACTAGTAAAAACCATGCCGGAAAGCCTTAGCCACCATGGATTTTGAACCGGCATGATGACCACAATCTCCTTCGTGGATTTCACGCAAGATCTCGCAGCCTTCTTCAAGAGAAACACAATGTTGAAACGCTCCTGAAACACTGCAATGATGTAACTTGCCATTGACAATGGTCATGGACTTGGACCGCCGGATTATCTGCCTGGCCAGAACTTCGTCCTCCGGTAACTCGCCCCAGGTCATATACGCCAGGTATGGCACTGTCCAATCAGGGATAGCATGAAGAACCACCACCAGTTGAGCCTCTGGGTTAGGAATAGCCAAATCCTCCTCCGTTGGTATCTTGATCGATGGATTATGCAGAACGTCAAGAAAAACATTAGGCGGCACCGGTTTACGCTGGGATCCGAGCCGGCTTAGAGCGTCCGCCGCTTCATTCTTGCGCTAATCAATGTGCTCAACCTGGTAACCCTTGAAGTGACCGGCAATGATATCCACCTCACGCCGATAAGCCTGAAGGAAATATGCCCTAGAGGCAATAATAAATTTATTATTTATTTCCTTATTTCATGATAAATGTTTATTATTCATGCTAGAATTGTATTAATCGGAAACATAATACATGTCTGAATACATAGACAAACATAGTGTCACTAGTATGCCTCTACTAGACTAGCTCGTTGATTAAAGATGGTTATGTTTCCTACCCATAGACATGAGTTGTCATTTGATTAACGGGATCACATCATTAGGAGAATGATGTGATTGACTTGACCCATTTCCGTTAGCTTAGCACTTGATCCTTTAGTATGTTGCTATTGCTTTCTTCATGACTTATACATGTTCCTATGACTATGGGATTATGCAACTCCCGTTTACCAGAGGAACACTTTGTGTGCTACCAAACGTCACAACGTAACTGGGTGATTATAAAGGAGCTCTACAGGTGTCTCCAAAGGTACATGTTGAGTTGGCGTATTTCGAGATTAGGATTTGTCACTCCGATTGTCGGAGAGGTATATCTGGGCCCACTCGGTAATGCACATCACTATAAGCCTTGCAAGCATTGTAACTAATGAGTTAGTTACAGGATGATGTATTACAGAATGAGTAAAGAGACTTGCCAGTAACGAGATTGAACTAGGTATTTAGATACCGACGATCGAATCTCGGGCAAGTAACATACCGGTGACAAAGGGAACAATGTATGTTGTTATGTGGTTTGACCAATAAAGATCTTCGTAGAATACGTGGGAGCCAATATGAGCATCCAGGTACTACTATTGGTTCTTGACCGGAGACATGTCTCGGTCATGTCTACATAGTTCTCGAACCCGTAGGGTCCGCACGCTTAAAGTTTGATGACGGTTATATTATGAGTTTATGTGTTTTGATGTACCGAAGGAGTTTGGAGTCCCGGATGAGATCGGGGACATGACGAGGAGTCTCTAAATGGTCGAGACGTGAAAATCGATATATTGGACGACTATATTCGGACATCGGAAAGGTTCCGAGTGATTCGGGTATTTTTCGGAGTACCGGAGAGTTACGGGAATTCGTATTGGGCCTTAATGGGCCATACGGGAAAGGAGAGAAAGGCCCCAAAGGGTGGCCACACCCCTCCCCATGGACTAGTCCGAATTAGACTAGGGAGGGGGGCGCCCCCTTCCTTCCTTCTCCTTTTCCCTTCCCTTCTTCTACTCCAACAAGGAAAGGAGGAGTCCTACTCCTGGTGGGAGTAGGACTCCCCCTTGGCGCGCCCTCCTCCTTGGCCGGCTGCCTCCCCCCCTTGCTCCTTTATATACGGGGGCAGGGGGACACCTCTAGACACAACTATTGATTTCTTGATCTCTTAGCCGTGTGCGGTGCCCCCCTCCACCATAGTCCTCCTCGATAATATTGTAGCGGTGCTTAGGTGAAACCCTGCGACGGTAGAACATCAAGATCGTCACCACGCTGTCGTGCTGACGGAACTCTCCCTCGACACTCGACTGGATCAGACTTCGAGGGACGTCATCGAGCTGAACGTGTGCTAGAACTCGGAAGTGTCGTAGTTTCGGTGCTTGGTCGGTCGGGCCATGAAGACGTACGACTACATCAATCGCGTTGTTCTAACGCTTTCACTTTTGGTATACGAGGGTACATGGACAACACTCTCCCCTCTCGTTGCTATGCATCACCATGATCTTGCGTGTGCGTAGGAAAATTTTGAAATTACTACATTCCCCAACAGTGGTATCAGAGCCTGGTTTTATGCGTAGATGTTATATGCATGAGTAGAACACAAGTGAGTTGTGGGCGATACAAGTCATACTGCTTACCAGCATGTCATACTTTGGTTCGGCGGTATTGTTGGATGAAGCGGCTCGGACCGACATTACGCGTACGCTTACGCGAGACTGGTTCTACCGACGTGCTTTGCACACAGGTGGCTGGCGGGTGTCAGTTTCTCCAACTTTAGTTGAACCGAGTGTGGCTACGTCCGGTCCTTGGGAAGGTTAAAACAACACTAACTTGACGAACTATCGTTGTGGTTTTGATGCGTAGGTAAGAACGGTTCTTGCTCAGCCCGTAGCAGCCACGTAAAACTTGCAACAACAAAGTAGAATACGTCTAACTTGTTTTTGCAGGGCATGTTATGATGTGATATGGTCAAGACATGATGCTAAATTTTTATTATGAGATGATCATGTTTTGTTGAAGTTATCGGCAACTGGCAGAAACCTTATGGTTGTCTCTTTATTGCATAAGATGCAAGCACCAAATAATTTCTTTACTTTATCGCTATGAGATAGCAATAGTTGCAAGAGCAATAGTTGGCGAGACGACCTTGTGACGACACATTGATATAGATCAAGATGATGGAGATCATGGTGTCATGCCGATGACGATGGAGATCATGACAGTACTTTGGAGATGGAGATCAAAAGGCACAAGATGATGATGGCCATATCATGTCACATATTTTGATTACATGTGATGTTTATCTTTTATACATCTTATTTTGCTTAGTTCGGTGGTAGCTTTATAAGATGATCTCTCACTAAATTTCAAGGTATAAGTGTTCTCCCTGAGTATGCACCGTTGCAAAAGTTCTTCGTGCTGAGACACCACGTGATGATCGGGTGTGATAGGCTCTACGTTCAAATACAACGGGTGCAAAACAGTTGCACACGCGGAATACTCAGGTTAAACTTGACGAGCCTAGCATATACAGATATAGCCTCGGAACACTGAGACTGAAAGGTCGAGCGTGAATCATATAGTAGATATGATCAACATAGTGATGTTCACCATTGAAAACTACTCCATCTCACGTGATGATCGGACATGGTTTAGTTGATTTGGATCACGTGATCACTTAGATGATTAGAGGGATGTCTAAGTGGGAGTTCTTAAATAATATGATTAATTGAACTTAAATTTATCATGAACTTAGTCCTGGTAGTATTTTGCAAATTATGTTGTAGATCAATAGCTTGCGTTGTTGCTTTCATATGTTTATTTTGATATGTTCCTAGAGAAAACTGTGTTGAAAAATGATAGTAGCAATGATGCGGACTGGGTCCGTGATCTGAGGTTTATCCTCATTGCTGCACAGAAGAATTATGTCCTTGATGCACTGCTAGGTGACAGACCTATTGCAGGAGCAGATGCAAATGTTATGAACGTTTGGCTAGCTCAGTATGATGACTACTTGATAGTTTAGTGCACCATGCTTAACGGCTTAGAATCGGGACTTCGAAGACGTTTTGAACGTCATGGACCTTATGAGATGTTCCAGAAGTTGAAGTTAATATTTCAAGCAAATACCCGAGTTGAGAGATATGAAGTCTCCAACAAGTTCTATAGCTAAAAGATGGAGGAGAATAGCTCAAGCAGTGAGCATGTGCTCAGATTGTCTGGGTACTACAATCGCTTGAATCAAGTGGGAGTTAATCTTCCAGATAAGATAGTGATTGACAGATTTCTCTAGTCGCCATAACCAAGTTGCTAGAACTTCGTGATGAACTATAGTATGCAAGGGATGACGAAAACGATTCCCGAGCTCTTCGTGATGTTGAAATCGACGAAGGTAGAAATCAAGAAAGAGCATCAAGTGTTGATGATTGACAAGACCACTAGTTTCAAGAAAAGGGCAAAGGAAAAGAAAGGGAACTTCAAGTAGAATGGCAAGCAAGTTGTCACTTCCGTGAAGAATCCCAAAGCTAGACTAAAGCCTGAAACTGAGTGCTTCTACTGCAAAAGGAAATGGTCACTGGAAGCGGAAATACCATGAATATTTGGAGGATAAGAAGGATGGCAAAGTGAACAAGGGTATATTTGATATACAGGTTACTGATGTGTACCTTACTAGCGTTTATATTAGCCCCTGGGTATTTGATACTTGTTCGGTTGTTAAAAATTAGTAACTCGAAACAGGAGATACAGAATAAACAGAGACTAGTTGAGGGTGAAGTGACGATGTATGTTGGAAGTGGTTCCAAGATTGATATGATCATCATCGCACACTCCTTATACTTTCGGGATTAGTGTTAAACCTAAATAAATTTTATTTGGCGTTTGCATTGAGCATGAGTATGATTTGATCATGTTTATTGCAATACTTTTATTCATTTAAAGTCAGAGAATATTTGGTATTCTGTTTACATGAATAAAGCCTTCGATGGTCATACACCCAGTGAAAATAGTTTGTTGGATCTCGATCGTAGTGATACACATGTTCATAATATTGATGCCAAAAGATGCAAAGTTGATAATGATAGTGAAACTTATTTGTGGCACTGCCGTTTGGGTCATATCGGTGTAAAGCGCATGAAGAAACTCCATGTTGATGGGTTTTTGGAATCACTTGATTATGAATCATTTGATGCTTGCGAACCATGCCTTTTGGGCAAGATGACTAAAACTCAGTTCTTCGGAACAATGGAATGAGCTACTAATTTATTGGAAATAATACATACCGATGTATGCGATCCAATGAGTGTTGATGCTCGTGGCAAGTATCATTATTTTCTGACCTTCACGGATGATTTGAGCAGATATGGGTATATCTACTTGATGAAACATAAGTCTGAAACAGTTGAAAGGTTCAAAGAATTTTAGAGTGAAGTGGAAAATAATCGTAACAAGAAAATAAAGTTTCTATGATCTGATCGTGGAGATGAATATTTGAGTTACGAGTTTGGCCTTCAGTTAAAATAATGTGGAATAGTTTCACAAACTTATGCCACCTAGGAACACCACAGCGTAACGGTGTGTCCGAACATCATAACCACACTTTATTTGATATGGTGCGATCAGTGATGTCTCTTACCGATTTTCCAATATCGTTTTGGGGTTATGCATTAGAGATAGCTGCATTCACGTTAAAATAGGGCACCATCTAAATCCATTGAGACGACATCGTATGATCTATGGTTTAGCTATAAACCTAAGCTGTGGTTTCTTAAAGTTTGGAGTTGCGATGCTTATGTGAAAAAGATTCAACCAGATACGCTCGAACCCAAATCGGAGAAATGTGTCTTCATAGAATACCCAAAGGAAACTGTTGGGTACACCTTCTATCACAGATCCAGAGGCAAAACATTTGTTGCTAAGAATGGATCTTTTCTAGAGAAGGAGTTTCTCTCAAAAGAAGTGAGTGGGAGGAAAGTAGAACCTGATGAGGTAACTATACTTGCTCCCTTATTGGAAAATAGTTCAATCACTGAAATTAGTTCCAATGATGCCTACACCAATTAGTGAGGAAGCTAATGATGATGATCATGAAACTTCAAATCAAGTTACTACATAACCTCGTCGGTCTTCCAGAGTACGGTCCGCACCAGAGTGGTACGGTAATCCTGTTCTAGAAGTCATGTAACTAGACCATGATGAACCTACGAACTATGAGGAAGCGATGATGAGCCCAGATTCCACGAAATGGCTTGAGTCCATGAAATCTGAGATAGGATCCATGTATGAGAACAAAGTGTGGACTTTGGTGGAGTTGCCCGATGATCGGCAAGCCATATTGTATAAATGGATCTTCAAGAGGAAGACAGACGCTGATAAGTAGTGTTACTATCTACAAAGCTTGACTTGTCGCAAAAGGTTTTTTGACAAGTTCAAGGTTTTGAATACGATGAGATTTTCTCACTCGTATCGATGCTTAAGTCTGTCCGAATCATGTTAGCAATTGCCACATTTTATGAAATCTGGCAAATGGATGTCAAAACTGCATTCCTTAATGGATTTATTAAAGAAGACTTGTATATGATGCAACCATAAGGTTTTGTCAATCCTAAAGGTGCTAAAAAATGTGCAAGCTCCAGCGATCCATCTATGGACTGGTGCAAACATCTCGGAGTTGGAATATACGCTTTTATGAGTTGATCAAAGCATATAGTTTTATACATACTTTTGGAGAAGCCTGTATTTACAAGAAAGTGAGTGGGAGCTCTGTAGCATTTCTAAAACTATATGTAGATGACATATTGTTGATTGGAAATGATATAGAAATTCTGGATAGCATAAAAGGTTACTTGAATAAGAGTTTTTCAAAGAAAGACCTCGGTGAAGCTGCTTACACATTGAGCATCAAGATCTATAGAGATAGATCAAGACGCTTGATAAGATTTTTCAATGAGCACATACCTTGATAAGATTTTGAAGTAGTTCAAAATGGAACAGTCAAAGAAGGAGTTCTTGCGTGTGTTGCAAGGTGTGAAGTTGAGTAACACTCAAAACCCGACCATGGCAGAAAATAGAAAAAGAATGAAAAGTCATTCCCTATGCCTCAGTCATAGGTTCTATAAAGTATGCTATGCTGTGTACTAGACCTATTGTATACCTTGCTCTGATTTTTGGCAAGGGAGTACAATTTTGATCTAGGACAGCGGTCAAGAATATCCTTAGTGAGGACTAAGGAAATATTTCTCGATTATGGAGGTGATAAAAGAGCCCGTCGTAAAGAGTAACATTGGTGCAAGCTTTTACACCGATCCAGATGACTCTAAGTCTCAATATGGACACATATTGACAGTGGGAGTAATTATATAGAGTAGCTCCATGCAGATCATTGTAGACATAGAATATTTGCAAAATACATACGGCTCTGAATGTGACAGACCCGTTGACTAAACTTCTCTCATGAGCAAAACATGATCATACCTTAGTACTCTTTGGGTGTTAATCACATAGCGATGTGAACTAGATTATCGACTCTAGCAAACCCTTCGGGTGTTGGTCACATGAAGATGTGAACTATGGGTGTTAATCACATACAAATGTGAATATTGGTGTTAAATCACATGGTGATGTGAACTAGATTATTGACTCTAGTGCAAGTGGGAGACTGAAGGAAATATGCCCTAGAGGCAATAATAAAGTTATTATTTATTTCCTTATTTCATGATAAATGTTTATTATTCATGCTAGAATTGTATTAACCGGAAACATAATACATGTCTGAATACATAGACAAACATAGTGTCACTAGTATGCCTCTACTAGACTAGCTCGTTGATCAAAGATGGTTATGTTTCCAAGCCATAGACATGAGTTGTCATTTGATTAATGGGATCACATCATTAGGAGAATGATGTGATTGACTTGACCCATTTCCGTAGCTTAGCACTTGATCGTTTAGTATGTTGCTATTGCTTTCTTCATGACTTATACATGTTCCTATGACTATGAGAATATGCAACTCCCATTTACCGGGGGAACACTTTGTGTTCTACCAAACATCACAACGGAACTGGGTGATTATAAAGGAGCTCTACAGGTGTCTCCAAAGGTACATGTTGAGTTGGCGTATTTCGAGATTAGAATTTGTCACTCCGATTGTCGGAGAGGTATCTCTGGGCCCATTCAGTAATGCACATCACTATAAGCCTTGCAAGCATTGTAACTAATGAGTTAGTTACAAGATGATGTATTACAGAACGAGTAAAGAGACTTGCCGGTAACGAGATTGAACTAGGTATTGAGATACCGACGATCGAATCTCGGGCAAGTAACATACCGATGACAAAGGGAACAACGTATGTTGTTATGCGGTTTGACCGATAAAGATCTTCGTAGAATATGTGGGAACCAATATGAGCATCCAGGTTCCGCTCTTGATTATTGACCGGAGACGTGTCTCGGTCATGTCTACATAGTTCTCAAACCCGTAGGGTCCGCACGCTTAAAGTTCGATGACAGTTATATTATGAGTTTATGCGTTTTGATGTACCGAAGGAGTTCGGAGTCCCGGATGAGATCGGGGACATGACGAGGAGTCTCGAAATGATCGAGACGTAAAGATCGATATATTGGACGACTATATTTGGACATCAGAAAGGTTCCGAGTGATTCGAGTATTTTCGAAGTACCTGAGAGTTACGGGAATTCGTATTGGGCCTTAATGGGCCATACAGGAAAGGAGAGAAAGGCCCCAAAGGGTGGCCGCACCCCTCCCCATGGATTAGTCCGAATTGGACTAGGGAGGGGGCGCCCCTTCCTTCCTTCTCCTTTTCCCTTCCCTTCTTCTACTCCAACAAGGAAAGGAGGAGTCCTACTCCCGGTGGGAGTAGGACTCCCCCCTTGGCGCGCCCTCCTCCTTGGCCGGCCGCCTCCCCCCTTGCTCCTTTATATACGGGGGCAGGGGGCACCTCTAGACACGACAATTGATCTCTTGATCTCTTAGCCGTGTGCGGTGCCCCCCTCCACCATAGTCCTCCTCGATAATATTGTAGCGGTGCTTAGGCGAAGCCCTGCGACGGTAGAACATCAAGATCGTCACCACGCCGTCATGGTGACGGAACTCTCCCTCGACACTCGGCTGGATCAGAGCTCGAGGGACGTCATTGAGTTGAACGTGTGCTAGAACTCGTAGGTGCCGTAGTTTCGGTGCTTGATCGGTCGGGCCGTGAAGACGTACAACTACATCAACCGCGTTGTTCTAACGCTTCCGCTTTCGGTCTACGAGGGTACGTGGACAACACTCTCCCCTCTCGTTGCTATGCATCACCATGATCTTGCGTGTGCGTAGGAAAATTTTGAAATTACTACGTTCCCCAACAAAGCCGCCATAAGCGGATCCTTGGAATCCCACGTACGGAGTCGCCAAAGCAACGTACCCGGATTAAGTTCATCTCTTTTAGCCATCCGAAGACCATGGAGCAAGGCCTCATACTCAGCTGCATTGTTAATACAGGGAAACATTAAGCGGAGAACATAACAAAATTTGTCACCTCGAGGGGAAGTAAGAACCACTCCAGCCCCCGAGCCCTCCAATTGTCTGGATCCATCGAAGTGAATAGTCCAGTATGTGTTATCCGGTTTATCCTCCGGTGCCTGCAACTCTGTCCAATCGTTGATGAAATCCACGAGCGTTAGGACTTGATGGCAGTGTGAGGCATATATTTTAACCCGTGAGGTCCAACCTCAATAGCCCACTTAGCAACCCGGCCAGTTGCTTCCCTGTTCTGAATGATATCTCCCAATGGAGTGAACTGGCCACAGTAATGGGATGGCCTTGAAAGTATTGCTTAATCTTCCGACTCGCCATAAACACTCCACACACCAGCTTCTGCCGATGTGGATATATCTGTTTGGACTCGATCAGTACCTCACTAATATAATAAACCGGCCGTTGAACCGGGTACTCCTTACCAGCCTCTTTGCACTCCACCACAATAGCCATGCTGACAGCCCGGGCGTTAGCAGCCACATATAACAGCAATGGTTCTTTATCAATGGGGGAAGCAAGAACATGCGGTTCAGCCAACTGCTTCTTCAGATCCTCAAACGCCGTGTTAGTGGCATCACTCCAGACAAAGTTACCAGTCTTCTTCATCATCTGGTATAGAGGGATCGCCTTCTCCCCCAACCTGCTAATAAACCGGCTTAGCGTTGCAATACGACCCGCTAGTCGTTGAACGTCATTGATACACGTTGGTTTAGCCAGGGACGTAATAGCCTTGATCTTTTCCGGATTAGCTTCAATGCCCCTGTTAGACACAAGAAAACCCAGGAGCTTGCCTACTGGTACTCCAAAAACACACTTAGCTGGGTTAAGCATCATCTTGTAAACCTTTAGATTATCAAAAGTTTCCTACAGATCAGTTATTAGTGTTTCTGCTTTCCTGGACTTCACCATGATATCGTCCACATAAGCATGAACATTGCGTCCAATTTGATTATGAAGGCAATTCTGCACACACCGCTGATAAGTCGCCTGGGCACTCTTGAGCCCAAAAGGCATAGATACATAGCAGAAGGCTCCAAAGGGAGTTATAAAAGCCGTCTTCTCCTGGTCCTTAACTGCCATTTTGATTTGATGATAACCCGAATAAGCATCCAGAAAACTCAACCGCTCACAACCCACCGTAGCATCAATGATCTGATCAATATGGGGGAGGGTAAAGGAATCAGCTGGACAAGCCTTGTTTAAATCGTTGTAATCCACACACATGTGCCAAGTGCCATTCTTCTTAAGTACCAGCACCGGGTTAGCCAACCACTCAGGGTGAAAAACCTCCACAATAAACCCCGCTGCCAAGAGCCGGGCTACCTCCTCACCAATGGCCTTGCGTCTCTCTTCATTGAAGCGGCGAAGAAACTGCTTGACCGGTTTAAACTTGGGATCAATATTAAGAGTGTGCTCAATGAGTTCCCTAGGTACACCTGGCATGTCAGAAGGTTTCCATGCAAAGATGTCCCGGTTCTCACGGATGAACTCGATGAGCGTGCTTTCCTATTTCGGATCCAAGTTAACGCTGATGCTAAACTGCTTGGATGAATTACCAGGAACAAAATCAACCAACTTAGTCTCATCAGCCGATTTAAGCTTCAAAGCCAGATCATGCTCTGTAGTGGGTTTCTTCAGACAAGTCATATCTGCCGGATCAACATTGTCTTTATAGAATTTTAACTCCTCTGTTGCACAAACTGACTCAGCATAAGCCGCATCACCTTCCTCACACTCCAAAGCAATCTTGCGGCTGCCATGAACCGTGATGGTCACCTTATGACCCGGCATCTTGAGCTGCAGATAATCATAACATGGCCTTGCCATGAACTTAGCATAAGCCGGCCGTCCAAACAGGGCATGGTACAGACTTCTGATTTTTACCACTTCAAAAGTCAATATCTCTGACCTTGAATCATGATCATCTCCAAAAGTAACCTCCAGAGCTATCTTACCGACTGGGTAGGCCGATTTACCAGGCACCACACTATGAAAAACGGTGTTCGATGGTTTAAGATTCTTATCCGTTAACCCCATACGCCGGAAGGTTTCATAATACAAGATGTTGATACTGCTCCCTCCATCCATGAGCACCTTGGTGAACTTATAACCTCCAACCTGCGATGCTACCACCAACGCCTGATGACCCGGATTATCAACCCGGGGCGGATGATCTTCTCGACTCCATACAATAGGCTGTTCAGACCAGCGCAAATAACGGGGCACTGCCGGTTCAACGGAGTTTACTGCCCTCTTATGAAGCTTCTGATCGCGCTTGCACGGGCTAGTAGTGAAGACATGATATTGTCCACCATTTAACTACTTCGGGTTACTCTGATAACCCGACTGTTGTTGTTGCTGATTCCCCTGTTGATTATAACCACCTTGGTTGCCTTGATTGCCTTGATTGCCCTGTCCACCTTGATTACCTTGAAAACCTGAACCGGAGTTACCTCCATCATAACCCGGCCCGTGAAACCCGGGTCCTGAACCGCCGGACGGTCCATGATCATACCGGAAGAGATCCTTCCATAGGTGCATAGCTGCCTTCTCTTGCGTCCCGTGCTTTGGGCAGGGCTAGTTTAACAGGCGCTCCAGATCATACCTGATCCTCCACTCCGCGGGGGCGGTTTACCGTTACGACACTGATTATTACCCTGTACATTGGTGTTAGCCACAAAATCGGAATTGTTGTCCGCTTTACGCTTACCGTTATTCCCATGGCTTGCCTGGTTATGCCGTTGTCCTTTCGCACCGACGTTCTTCTTTCCCTTCTCCGGCTTCTCATCGTCAGACTCGGGATCCTTGGTACTATCAGAGTCGGCATACTTAACCAAAGCTGCCATGAGTGTACCCATGTCATTGCAGTGACGCTTGAGCCGTCCCAACTTCAATTTCAGCGGCTTAAACCGGCAATTGCCCTCCAATGTTATGATTGTTGAATCAACATTGATGCGGTCCGACGAATGCAGGATTTCCGAAACCCGGCGCACCCAATGAGTTGTTGACTCGCCTTCTCCTTGGACACAAGCGGCCAGATCCACGATTGACATGGGTTGCTTGCACGTGTCTTTGAAGTTTGCTATAAACCGGGCCTTCAACTCGTCCCATGAACCGACGGAATTAACGGGCAGACTCTTTAACCAAGTGCAAGTCATTCCATCCAACATCATGGTGAAGTACTTCGCGCACGCCGCTTCGTCCACATCCAGTATCTCCATTGCCATCTCATAACTCTCAACCCATGACTCGGGGGGTAAATCGGCAGCGTAATTAGGTACCTTACGCGGGCCCTTGAAATCCTTGGGTAACCGCACATTGCATAGAGCCGGGGTGAGACACGGCACCCCCCAAGAGCTAAAAGCAAGTCCTCGTTCCACTGACGTCGTCGGTCAAACTGGAGTAGGCTGATGATTTGCGTACTCCGCTGCTAACTCTGCCTCCCGACGCGCTCTACCATTATCCACCACATCCTGAGCGTTTGCACCACTGCGCGCCGGATTAGGCCCTCGAGGGGCATCACGGTTCCGCGCACTGCTTGACACAGCCAGTTCATCAATGTGCCTGTTGTAACTCCTGCTCAGGCGTGGGGTTGAATGGATTATGTCTCGGCTATATGAATAGGCCTGCTGCTGTACCAAAGCAGTTTGAAGGAGATCCCTGGCCCATCGCGTCTCAACCGCCGCGGGAGAGTCGCCCTTCATTGGAATAGCTGCCAATAGAGACGCCGCAGCAATCATGTTACCCAAAGGGGTGGAGAAGTGACCCGGCAGGGTCGGCATGTATTGCGGCGGGTTATCCGTTCGTCGAGGCGGGTCTGTCACCCATGGCTAATCCGGTGCTCCTATCCCAGGTGCTTTGGTCCGGTTTACCGCTGCCGGATTACTAGATCCTGCTCCAGGCATGTTGAAGAGATTCATTGCTTCATAAACCGGCGGTAGACGAGACCGATGCCTCCTCCTCAACAAGTCGTTCGAAGCTTTCCGATCCAGCATGAGCCAGTAATTTTTTGCCTGAATCCGGTGTGACTAGGCATCTAAAGCGGCCCGTTCATCAGCCATCCTGGTTTCCTCAACCGCCAAGTCCTCCTTGGCCTGAGTTATCAGATCCCACAGCTTTGTGATCTCCGCATTATGCCGATCTTGAGTCTCCGGGGTAACTGCTGTGGTCAACAATGTCGTCCAGGCGTCCAATAAATCGGACAGAACTTGAGCCAGCCGGCACGCGGGGCCTCCTGCCCTGGCTGCCGATTCGGAAGACATCGCTGCTGCAGATTGAAGATTGCAATGTGGGCTGCGTACCAGCCATGAAGATCGCAACCCGGTTTGGCGGTTCAAGGAGGTCCGGAATACTGTCGCCATCGGAACAGCCCCCGAACCGACCATCTTGTAGCTGGTAAGGCGACTCGGTCTCGCCGGTGGATGATTCTCCATCAGAGTAAACGACCGTCTAACCGTCGAACATCGGTTCAGATTCCGCACCATGGATGAATCCCACGAACGCATGCTTCATGGCAGGCTGAACCCGGGCAGGGCTTGCACGCTGAGCCGTCTCGATGAGGTTGGTGCAGATGTCCGGCTCAGGGCCCGGTTCACCGATCTTGCCAATGAAGACGTGAATTCCTCCAAAGGGGACCCGGTACCCGTACTCGATTGAGCTGGCCTCGGGGCCCCAGCCCGCGTTGTCGATGTAGAGTTTGCCGCGACGACTCTTGGTCATCTGGCCCACTGCGTATCCCTTGAGTCCTTCAAAGTTGCCCTTTAAGAACTCGAAACCATCGTGCGATTGCCCCATGGTGGGCGCCAACTGTCGTGGAATTAACATGTCAGATGTCCTACTGAGGGGACTTAGTCGTGGAGCCATCGCAACGAGATTAACTTAAAAGGGTTAAACCGGACAAAGGACACGGGGAGTTTTATACTGGTTCGGCCCCTTGCGGTGAAGGTAAAAGCCTACGATCCAGTTGTGGTGGAATTGATGGGGTCTCGATGAGCAGGGAGCGAATCCACTTTACCTATCTCTCGAGTTGTTGTTTTCTTGTCCCTGAACCGCCGCTGGGCCGTCCCTTTATATACACAGGTTGACGCCCAGTGGGTTACAGAATACCGAAGCCGGTTCATACACATGCCCGGCTCGGTTTCTACCTTTCCTATCTACAACACAATTTACATATCTCATGGCGGTTTATGTCTATGGGCCCTAATCCGCCCTTGGGCTCTGGGCCTCTAAGTCTCTGTACTAAAGCACCATATTCCTTGTCTTCATGGGCTTCAATACGGATGAGCATAACCCGGCCCCTCCTGGGCGGTTTATACTCAGTAGTTATATCCCCAACACCAACTGAACAGATCGTATTGCAGCATCACCTTAATAACATGCATAAAAACGAGGGAAGTTCAAGCACAAAAGGTGCAAAAGTCCAACTGTGTAAGACAGACAGTAGAATCATTGGAAAAATACACACTATCGGATTTGGTTTTTAGATTTAATCACTTGGGTGACTACACCTTCTCAGTCCGGGACCTCGAACGATATCTACTCCGCCCTAACATCAAAACAATAAAGCCACCAAGCTGTCTCATTGAAGAACCGAACCAACGTGGGCGGACACGAGATCCAGTCGCCCGATTTCAGGGTGTATGCGCCTGCCCGACCAAATTAACAATGTATGAAGGATCAATCTCACTACTGCAAGCAAATCCTCCCTCTATATTCACAGACAAACAAGAAATCCACAGAAGCGGCGGAAACCACTCCCGCGGACGAAGAACACAGAACCCGAAATCAAATACGTTGAAATTAACGACAAATTGTCCATGAAACTTGTACCTACACCAAATTCCCATCATGTTAGAGGTTTGAGAACATCGAGTGAATGCATTAAACTTGTAAACAGACACAAGTTCATCCGCCCCGAGAGCGAATCCGCCAAAATGCAAAATTACGAATCAAAACGAGGATTTAGATGCAGGTATGCGTATTTGGATTACAGTCACATCCCAGACAACACTACCGACCGGAATAATTCGCGGGGGAAGCCACGGTTGAGAAGATAGCCCGAAGGCCGGGTTTATACAGAGGGAAGTTCAGGCGCGTTACTCGGGAAGTTCAGGTTGTGATTAGAATATTATTCTGATCCCGTGATCAGAATAGTGTTTATGTATATATGTATGTATGTATGTGTGTGTATATATATATATATAATATTGGGTAGTCAACATCGTCTATATTCCAAGAAAACCCAACTTTAGCAGCTTGAGCTGCTCAGAGCACACCCTTCCTGAAAGGTGAGACCCCCGAGGTAGAACAAGAAAAGATATTATTACTCTCAAGGTTATATTTGGAATCCACATTGTTCTTCCAGATTTTACCTTCAGCTTTGTAAAATTTGTTCACCCAGGAGGCTAATAAGCACAAATTCATATCTCCCCCATCGGTAATGCCAAACCCCCCAAATTCCTTTTTGATGGTGAGGGAGCCCGAGGCAGCTAAGTGGTATTTGTGATGCCCATCATAGTCATCCCAAAAACAGTTTGCTAATTGAGTATTAATAAGCTTAATCGCCCACTTGGGGAATTGAATAAATCCCATGAGGTAAGTGGGGATGCTATCTAGACAGGCCTGGACTAGAATTAGCCTTTTGCCAAAGGAAAGGAGTCTCCCTCTCCACCCAGCACCTCTCTTAATAATCTTGTCCACAGTAGGCTAGAGGTCCTCCCTCCTAATTTTACTGTGATGAAAAGGTGCACCCAAATATTTAATGGGGAAGGAGCTAATCTTTTATCCCAAAATTTTAGCAAAAGGAATAGCCTCATCTCTATCTATATTAATAGGCACATTTATGAAAATTTATCCTCGTACCAGAAAGTTGTTCAAAACAGGATAAGAGCCATTTCAAGTTTTTGGCATGGTCTAAATTCATATCTAAAAATAGTAGGGTATCATCTGCATATTGCATACTAATAACCCTAGCTGGGTTTGAAGGAGGAAACACACCAGCAATCAAATCATTACCAGCAGCTTTAATCAGCATTCTAGTGAATACATCAGCTACTAGGTTAAACAAGAGAGGGAAAGCAAGATCTCCCTGCCTAACCCCTTCACCAACTATAAAATAGTTACTATTTGTGTCATTAATTCTGATTCCAACAAAGCCATTGTAAAGGAGAGATTCAATCTTAAGCATCCACTTAGGCCCAAAACCTCTTTTCCTAAGCATTTTGAGAAGGAACTCTCTACTAATCATGTCATAAGCTTTCTCATAGTCAAGTTTAAAAAAAACAGATATTTTTCTAGTGGCTACAGCATGCACCACTTCATGAGCAGCTACAATGCATTCTAAAATAAATCTCCCTTTAATGAAGGCAGTTTGGTTAGGGGCAATAATACCATTGCACACATGGCCAAACCTATTGGGAGTTTTGCAAAGGTACCCCCATGATTCCATGAAGATTCTAGCAGGCAGCACACAGAGTGATGGCACACCGAGGATAATCACAACGAACGTGACAGAGGTGGAAGTACATAGGGGAGAATCAATTCTAGAATACGGAGGCATCGGCGGCCACGGCGTCGTTGCTTCGGTCGATGGATAATTGGATGACAATGGCAGTTTTTCTTCCTAGCGCATGCTTGACTCTCTCGCGATTGAGGATCGGATCTGACCTGGCTGCTGGAGGGATCGATCTTGTCGGCTTCTCAATGCTGAGAACCCAGGCGCCATGGATGACGACGTACGAAAATTTTGAGCAGGACGCTCGTGGCACGACCAGAGGACGTCAGAGCTGATGCATGCCCTAGTTCAGTGGCTGCCGCAAGTATAGGTTGTGTGATAGCGCTGCTTGGTCATACCTATTTGCACTCAATTTATGTCAGCGAAGTTTACATGGGTATTTATAAACTATCAAGCTAGCTATAACCTATTCGGTATATTCCAGTCCAACCCGGACACAAATGACGTAGTTAGTTCGCACATGTTTTTTTCTGTTTAGTTGGTTAAAAAAGGAAGTCGTGCAATATTATGGTATATAATCACAAATTATCACACAAAATAGTATTCCAGCTTTACACGGTGGGGATTTCCAACCAAAAGAGAGGCAGAAAAATGGTGGCAATCCGGCAGGCATTAGAATCCAGTACGCATTAGAATCCAGACATTGGATGACTACTGCTGGCTCGCGGACGGCTGCGTTTGATGACCGGGACATGAGCTCCCATTTCATCTTTTCCTTTTTTCTTCATGATGTGTTATACAAATCTGATGTTAAATCTCAGCAGTTAATTTTTATGCTTAACACAACATCAACGGATATAAAAGGATGACTTACGAAGAACTACCAAAGGCTATAAAACATAGTATTCTGGGAAACTGCACGACACCCAATATGGGTTAGGCTCTTTATATATATAGGGGTACAACTTGTACACAGATACAATATACGGTTACGTACAGAAGCTCTATATAATATATTGTTGGGGAACACAGTAATTTCAAAAAAATTCCTACGATCATGCAAGATATATCTAGGTGGCGCATAGCAACGAGAGGGGAGAGTGTGTCCATGTACCCTCATTGACCGAAAGCGGAAGCGTTATGACAACGCGGTTGATGTAGTCGTACGTCTTCACGATCCGACCGATCAAGTACCAAACGCATGACACCTCCGCGATCTTCACACGTTTAGCTCGGTGACGTCCCTCGAACTCTAGATCCAGCTGAGGCTGAGAAAGAGTTCCGTCAGCACGACGGCATGGTGATGGTGATGATGAAGTAACCGGCGCACGGCTTCGCTAAGAACTACGACGATATGACCGAGGTATAAAACTGTGGAGGGGGGCACCGCACACGGCTAAGAGATTGTCTGTTGTGCCTTTTGGGTGCCCCCTGCCCCCGTATATAAAGGAGGGGAGGAGGAGGCAGGCCAACAAGGGGCGCACCAGGGAGAGGGGAGTCCTATTAGGTCTCCAGTCCTAGTAGGATTTGGCCCCACCCTTTTTTCCTTCTACCGGAGAGGGAAAAGGGGAAGGAAAAGGAGTAGGAGAAGGAAAGGGGGTGGTGCCCCCTTCCCAAGTCCAATTCGGCCTCCTGACCATAGGGGGAGCACCAGGGGCTGGTGTGCTTTTCTCTTATGGCCCATAAGGCCCATAATTTCTCCCGGGGGGTTCCGGTAACCTCCCGGTACTCCGGAAAAATGCCCGAACCACTCGGAACCATTCTGATGTCCAAATGCAACCTTCCAATATATGAATCTTTATGTTTCGACCATTTAGAGACTCCTCGTCATGTCCGTGATCTCATCTGGGACTCCAAACAAACTTTGGTACATCATATCACATAAACTCATAATACCAATCGCTACTGGAGGAACTGTTCATTCCTCTCTAGAAACTGATGGCTAACCATGGCATTATAACCTAGATAAGCATGAGGCAACTCCATATCATTTTCTAGTATGGGTATCTCAAGAAAATTAGCCACATGGGTTGCATAAATTCCCCCAAACAAGTCTCCAATTAAACTATTATTATGCAACCTACATGCAACAATGGCCACCAAGTTATATTGTTTATCTCCTAGCACAACACTCTTGAGAACACTAAGATCTAGAACACACATGTGACATGCCTCGTTCTTGCCATTTATGCATCTACTATAAAGAGAGCAAAATAATGTATAGCAGGAAAATGAATGCTCCCTATGGTAGCTTGTCCTATTTCTCTAGATTCCCCCACAGTGATACTAGCAAGAAAAATTTTAAATTCAGATTTGTGAGGTTCACTAGCACTACCCCATTGCGGGAGTTTACAAGCAGTATTAAAATCTTCTAAGTCCATGGTATAAGATTTATCATTAAGGTCAAATAGGACATTGTGAGAATTGCGTGAAGATGTAAATTTAAACCTTCTCACAAAGGAATCAGTTAAGCGGTAATATTGAGGGCACTTATCTAGCATGAAGCCCTCGAGTTCAGCATTACGCACATATGCGTCAAATTCATCCTTAATGCCTGCTTGGACCATAAACTCCTCTGATGGCCATTCACAAGGCCGCACTTGAGCTTCCCTCGGTAGTTCATCGTCCTGCTCACGTATTGCGGGCATGGGTCCTTGCTTCCTTGAAGAACCACCTTGGTACATTTTCCTAAGCATATTTATTCCTCTAAAAAATTTCTGAAAATTTTAGTAACTCAAAATAAAAGTGAACCAAAATCAACAAAATTGATAGAAACTACTCCCACAAATGCCTAGAGACTATATCATGCATTAGGACTACTTGGGACCAAATAAATTTGGCATGCAAGCTCAAGAACAGGGTCACCTAGGCAGTAAATTTTTTCAATGAATAAAGTACTAGAACAAAAACTAATTGGACCATTGGAGGAGTCACATACCAAAGAACAATCCCCCAAAGCAGTTTTGTGAGTGGAGCTTTGAGCAAGGAGATCGAAAATGGCAGCAAGATGAGCTAGAACTTGTGCTTGAGCTGGTTAGTGATTTTTTTGGGAGGAAGAAGAAGAGTGTGGGTGCAGGAATAAGTGGAGGGGGCCACCAGGGGCCCACGAGGCAGGGGGAGGCTCCCTAGGGGGGTGGGCGCGCCCTGGACCCTCGTGGCCAGGTGCTTGCCCCCTCTGGTGTGTTCTCAGTGCCAGATATTCTCAAATAATCTAGAAAAAAATCATATTTCATTTTCAGGGCATGTGGAGAACTTTTATTTTTGGGGTATTTTTTATTGCACGGATAAATCAGAAAACAGACAGAACATACTATTTTTTCTTTATTTAATCTAAGTGACAGAAAGTAAAAGGAGGGTACAGAGAGTTGTGCTTTCTAACTTCATCCATCTCATGCTCATCAAAAGGAATCCACTAACAAGGTTGATCAAGTCTTGTTAACAAACTCATTCCGAATCACATGGAACCGGAGAAATTTCGAAATGCACTAGGTTACCTCAACGGGGATATGTACATCCCCAACAATAAGAATATCATATTTCTTCTTGACAGTAGGAAGAGGAAATTCAAAACCTCCAATAATGATCGATGAAATTTTTCCAATAGAATTGATACTGTGAACTTGAGGTTGTTTCCTCGAAAAATGTACCGCATGCACATTACCATTAACACGAAAAGTGACATTGCCTTTGTTGCAATCAATAACAGCCCCTGCAGTATTCAAAAAGGGTCTACCAAGGATAATCGACATACTATTGTCCTCGGGAATATCAAGAATAACAAATTCCATTAAGATAGTAACATTTGCAACCACAACAGGCACATCTTCACAAATACCGACAGGTATAGCATTTGATTTATCAGTCATTTGCAAAGATATTTCAGTAGGTGTCAACTTATTCAATTCAAGTTTATGATATAAAGAGAGAGGCATAACACTGACACCGGCTCCAAGATCACATAAAGCAGTTTTAACATAGTTTCTTTTAATGGAGCATGGTATAGTTGGTACTCTTGGATCTCCTAGTTTCTTAGGTATTCCACCCTTAAAAGTATAATTAGCAAGCATGGTGGAAATTTCAGCCTCCGGTATCCTTCTTTTATTTGTAACAATATCTTTCATGTACTTAGCATAAGGATTCATTTTAAGCATATCAGTCAAACACATATGCAAAAAGATAGGTCTAATCATTTCAGCAAAGCGCTCAAAATCCTCATCATCCTTTTTCTTGGATGTTTTAGGAGGAAAAGGCATGGGTTTCTGAACCCATGGTTCTCTTTCTTTACCGTGCTTCCTAGCAACGAAGGCTCTCTCATCATAATGTTGATTCTTTGATTGTGGGTTATCAAGATGAACAACAGGTTCAATCTCTAGATCATTATTATTGCTAGGTTGAGCATCAACGTGAACATCTTCATTAACATTATCACTAGGTTCATGTTCATCACCATATTGTGTTTCAGCATCAGAAATAGAAATATCATTGGGATTCTCAGGTGTGTCTACAACAGGTTCACTAGAAGCATGCAAAGTCCGATCATTTTTCTTCTTCTTCTTAGAAGGACTAGGAGCATCAACATTATTTCTCTGAGAATCTTGCTCAATTCTCTTGGGGTGGCCCTCAGGATACAAAGGTTCCTGAGTCATTTTACCCCTCTAGTCATAACTCTAACAGCATTATCATTTTTCTTATTATTTAATTCATTGAGAGAATCATTTTGAGCTTTAAGCACTTGTTCTAGTTGAGTGGTAACCATAGAAGCATGTTCAGTAATGAGTTTAAGTTCACCTTTAACTCTAGACATATAATCACTCAAGTGTCCAATCATATAAGCATTTTGTTTCAATTGTCTACCAACATAAGCATTGAAGTTTTCTTGTTTATCCATAAAGTCATCAAACTCATCCAAGCATTGGCAAGCAAACTTAGTAGACGGGATTTCAACTTTATCATATCTATAGAGAGAATTTACCTTTACTACCTGTGTCGGGTTATCAAGACCATGTATTTCTTCAATAGGTGGTATATTAAGGCCATGTATTTCTTCAACAGGAGGTAAATTCTTAACATCTTTAGCTTTAATACCTTTTTCTTTCATAGACTTCTTTGCCTCTTGCATATCTTCAGGACTGAGAAATAGAACACCTCTTTTCTTGGAAGTTGGCTTAGGAGTTGGTTCAGGAAGTGTCCAATTGTTTTCATTAGTCAACATATTATTCAATAGCAATTCACCTTGATCAACAGTTCTTTCCCTGAAAACACAACCAGCACAACTATCCAGGTGGTCTCTGGAAGCATCGGTTAGTCCATTATAAAAGATATCAAGCATTTCATTTTTCTTAAGAGGATGATCAGGCAAAGCATTAAGTAATTGGAGAAGCCTCCCCCAAGCTTGTGGGAGACTCTCTTCTTCAATTTGCACAAATTATATATTTCCCTTAAAGCAGCTTGTTTCTTATGAGCGGGGAAATATTTAGCAGACAAGTAATAAATCATATCCTGGGACTACACACACAACCAGGATCAAGAGAATTAAACCAAGTTTTAGCATCACCGTTTAATGAGAACGGAAATAATTTAAGGATATAGTAGTAACGAGTTTTCTCATCATTAGTGAATAGGGTGGCTATATCATTTAACTTAGTAAAATATGCCACAACAGTTTCAGATTCATAGCCATAAAAAGGATCAAATTCAACCAAAGTAATTATCTCAGGATCGACAGAGAAATCATAATACTTATCAGTAACATAGATAGGTGAAGTAGCAAAAGCAGGGTCATATTTCATTCTAGCATTCAGAGACTTTTCTTTAAGCTTAGCTAATAACTTCTTAAGATCAGATCTATCATTGCAAGCAAGAAAATCTCTAGCAGTTTCTACATCCATAACATAACCCTCAGGCACAACAGGCAATTCATATGTAGGGGGAGAATCTTCATCATCACTTTCATCAGTATTATTAGCTTCAATAGTTTCATTCTCTCTAGCCCTAGCAAGTTGTTCATTAAGAAATTCATTTAATGACACAGTAGTATCAAGCATAGAAGTAGTTTCATCATAAGTATCATGCATAGCAGAAGTGGCATCATCAATAACATGCGACATATCAGAATTAATAGCAGAAGCAGGTTTTGGTGTCGCAAGCTTACTCAAAACAGAAGGAGAATCAAGTGCAGAGCTAGATGGCAGTTCCTTACCTCCACACGTAGTTGAGGGGAAAATCTTAGTTCTTTCGTATTTCAAGTTCCTCATAGTGACCAGCAGATATAAATCCAAGTGACTCAAAGAATAGAGCTATGCTCCTCGGCAACAACGCCAGAAAATAGTCTTGATAACCCACAAGTATAGGGGATTGCAACAGTTTTCGAGGGTAGAGTATTCAAACCAATTTGACACAAGGGGAGCCAAAGAATATTCTCAAGTATTAGCAGTTGAGTTGTCAATTCAACCATACCTGGATAACTCAATATCTGCAGCAAAGTATTTAGTAGCAAGGTAGTATGGAAGTAACGGTAACAGTAGCAAAAGTAACAGTAGCAGTTTTGTAGTAATTGTAACAGTGGCAACAGTAAAGTAACTAAGCAAAGATCAATATGTGAAAAGCTCGTAGGCATTGGATCAGTGATGGATAATTATGTTGGATGCGATTCCTCATGCAATAGTTATAACATGGAGTGACACAGAACTAGCTCCAGTTCATCAATGTAATGTAGGCATGTATTCCGAATATAGTCATACGTGCTTATGGAAAAGAACTTGCATGACATCTTTTGTCCTGCCCTCCCGTGGCAGCAGGGTCCTATTGGAAACTAAGGGATATTAAGGCCTCCTTTTAATAGAGTATCGGACCAAAGCATTAACACTTAGTGAATACATGAACTCCTCAAACTATGTTCATAACTGAGAGTGGTCCCGATTGTTGTCACTTCGGGGTTGTCGGATCATAACACATAATAGGTGACTATAGACTTGCAAGATAGGATCAAGAACTCACGTATATTCATGAAAACATAATAGGTTCAAATATGAAATCATGGCACTCGGGCCCTACTGAAAAGCATTAAGCATAGCAAAGTCATAGCAACATCAATCTCAGAACATAGTGGATACTAGGGATCAAACCCTAACAAAACTAACTTGATTACATGGTAAATCTCATCCAACCCATCACCGTCCAGCAAGCCTATGATGGAATTACTCATGCACGGTGGTGAGCATCATGAAATTGGTGATGGAGGATGGTTGATGATGACGACAGCGACGGATTCCCCTCTCCATAGCCCCGAACGGACTCCAGATCAGTCCTCTTGAGAGATTTTAGGGCTTGGCGGCGGCTCCATATCGTAACACGCAATGAATCCTTCTCTCTGATTTTTTTCTCCCCGAACGTGAATATATGGAGTTGGAGTTGAGGTCGATGGAGCACCAGGGGGCCCACGAGGCAGGGGGCACGCCCAGGGGGTAGGGCGCGCCCCCCACCCTCGTGGATAGGGTGTGGGCCCCCTGGTCTTGATTCTTTCGCCAGTATTTTTTATTAATTCCAAAAAGTTGCTCCGTGGATTTTCAGGTCATTCCGAGAACTTCTTTTTCTGCACAAAAATAAGACCATGGTAGTTGTGCTGAAAACAGCGTCAGTCCGGGTTAGTTCCATTCAAATCATGCAAGTTAGAGTCTAAAAGAGGGCAAAAGTGTTTGGAAAAGTAGATACGATGGAGACGTATCAGGGGGGTGGGAGACAGAGAGAAAAGAGAGAGAGGAGGGGATGGGAGACAAAGAGATAAGAGAGAGAGAGAGGAGGGGGTGGGGGTGGGGCATTAGCGCCGTTAGGTAGATTTTTGTTTGCCGTCAGCTAGCGGACCACAAAGAGGTGGGGGCGACGGGCCGTCAGGATAGCCGCCCTCTGCTGGACCCACCAACTTCTTTGCCGTCGGCTAGCGGACGGCAAAGTAGCTTCTGCCGTCAGCTAGCCAACAGCAAAGAACTGGCTGACGGCAAACTATGTCTTTACCGCCAGCCAGTTATTTGCCGTATGTTTTTTGTGAGCTGACGGTAGAGACCTTCTTTGCCGTCAGCAAGCTGATGACAAAGAGTAAGCTGACGGCAAATTCTCTGATCCAGTAGTGTTGTACCCTTTATGAAGAGAACTAAACCAAGAAACATGCACTGTTTAGACCGAAACTTCAACTTGTGTTGGTTTTATGGACGAAGATGTGGCCAACACGCACACCCAATGACCTTGAGAAACGTATAATCAGGAACTTCATTCAGCAAGAGCTCAAGTGGTCTTTTCATCTAACGGAGTCGTGTAGGGAGTCTATTAATGAGAAAGCATGCAATGAAAAATGCATCACTCCAAAACTGGAAAGGAACGGAGGCATGGGCAAGCAAAGGAAGACCAGTCTCAACTATATGACGATGCTTACGCTCAGCTACACCATTTTGCTGATGTGTATGAGGACAAGACACACGATGTGTAATTGAAAGCTTATTAAAGAATGCGTTGAGGTTGCGATACTCACCCCCCCCAATCAGATTGCACATGACTGAGCAGACACTCAACATGCGCTTGGAGTTGCAAGAAAGCATTAAACACATCAAACTTGCATTTAAGAAGATAAAGCCAAGTGAACCGACTATTAGCATCAATGAAACTGACATAGTAATTATGACGACTAATAGAGGTTTGGGCATTACCCCATACATCCAAAAACACAATTTCTAGCGGTTTATTGACTACACTACTCGACTCTTTCCTTGCTGGCAGGCATCACAAACTGCAGCAACATGTTTATTGGACATGACTGGAAGCTCATGACGATAAAGTACATGGCGAACGATGGGAGTGGCAAGATGAGCAAGGCGTGCATGCCATTGTTGTGGAGACACACGAACACCGCTGAAAGCACTAGGAGCTGGTGGCACATCAAGTGCATAGAGACCATTATGGCGCAGTCAACATCTAAGGAGTACGTGCCTTGTGTCCCAGTCCTTAACAAAAAAATGGAAAGGATGAAATTCAGCAAGAACATTATTATCACGAGTAAGTTTAGGAACTGAAAGAAAACTACGTGAAATAGAGGGAACACGAAGGACATTAAGAAGACGTAATTGTGTGGATCGACGTGTAAGAAGTGATGCCTGACCAATATGTGAGATGTGCATACCTTCCCCATTAGCGGTGCGAACCTGATCTTGTCCACGGTATGGCTCCTGTGTAGAGAGCTTGCCCATCTCACTCGCCGAGTGATTAGTAGCTCCTGTATCCATGTACCAAGATGCATCAACTAGATAGGAAGGAGTATGTCCCTGCTCATGACTCGCCAGGGCAGCCTGCTGATGACCCACAAGTATATGGGGTCAATTGTAGCCTTTCCGATAAGTAAGAGTGTCGAACCCAACGAGGAGCCGAAGGAAATGACAAGTGGTTTTCAGCAAGGTAATGTCCGCAAGTGCTAAAATTGTAAGTAGCGGAGTAGTTTGATAGCAAGATAATTTGTAACGAGCAAGTAATAATAGTACTAACAATAGTGCAGCAAGGTAGCCCAATCCTTTTGAGGCAAAGGACATGCTAGAATGGTTTCTTATGATAAGCAAAGTGTTCTTGAGGGCACACGGGAATTTCATCTAGTCACTTTCATCATGTTGGCTTAATTCATGTTCGGTACTTTGGTAATTTGATATGTGGGTGGACCGGTGCTTAGGTGCTATTCTTACTTGACCAAACCTCCTACTTATTATTAACCCTCTTGCAAGCATCCGCAACTACGAGAAAAGTATTAAGAATAAATTCTAACCATAGCATTAAACTTTTGGATCCAATCGGTCACTTATGGAATAGCGCATAAACTGGGGTTTAAGCTTCTGTCACTCTCGCAACCCACCATCTAATAACTACTCCACAATGCATTCCCTTAGGCCCAAATATGGTGAAGTTTCATGTAGTCGGCGTTCACATGACACCACTAAGAGAATGGCAACATAAATATCATCAAAATATCAAACACATGTCAAGTTCACATGATTACTTGCAACACGATTTCTCTCGTGACCTCAAGAATGAAAGTAACTACTCACAAATGATAATCATGCTCAATATCAGAGGGGTATTAAATAGCATAATGGATCTGAAGATATAATATTCCACCAAATAAACCATATAGTAATCAACTACAAGATGTAATCAACACTACTAGTCACCCACAAGTACCAATCTATAGTTTTGATACAAAGATTGAACACAAGAGATGAACTAGGGTTTGAGAGGAGTTGGTGTTGTTGAAGATATTGATGAAGATAGCCCTCCCCAAGTTGGGAGAGTTGTTGGTGATGATGACGATGATTTCCCCCTCCGGGAGGGAAGTTCCCCCGACGGCATTGCTCCATCGGAGAGCAAAAGTGATCCTGCCCAAGTTCCGCCTCGAGGCGGCGGCGCTTCGTCCCGAAAATCCTCTCCTTAATTTTTCTAGGTTAAAATGACTTATATACCAGAAGATGGGCACCGGAGGTGGGCCCAGGAGAGAAGCACCCACCAGGGCGCGCCTGGGCCTCCTGGCACGCCCAGGTGGGTTGTGTCACCTGGTGGCCCCCCCTCTGGTACTTATTTTCTCCAATAATTCTTAAATATTCTATAAAAAATCCCCGGGAAGTTTCAGCTCATTTGGAGTTGTGCAGAATAGGTAGCTTGACGTAGCTTTTTCAGGTCCAGATTTCCAGCTGCCAGAATTCTCCCCCTTTGTGCATACCTTGCATATTATGATAGAAAAGGCATTAGAATTACTCCAAAAATCATTATTATACAATAAAATAACATAAATAACAGTAGGAAAACATGATGCAAAATGGACGTATCAACTCCCCCAAGCTTAGACCTCGCTGTCCTCAAGCAAAAACCGAAATCGAAAAACATGTCCACATGCTTAGAGAGAGAGGTGTCGATAAAAACAAAAATACGGACATAGCAGCATCATGTGACTTATTATAACAGCAACAAACTTTAACATAATACTTTTATCACAGAACTTTTATCATAGACTTCTCATGAACAAGTGACAATTCATCACAACTTTGAAGTATAAAGCATAAACTCTATTGGAAACCAACAAACTATGTTCTCAGTCAACTTTGCAACTACAATTCATCATCTTTTCAGGAAGGGTCACGTATCGGAGCCTTTAGGCAAGTCCACATACTTAACCATCATTTAGTCTTCTATGATTGCTAACACTCATCGCGTACACATGAGCAAAACGTTTCAACCGGACACATAGAAAGATAGGGGCTTAAAGTTTCGCCTCCCAACGAAGTCACCTTGAGGGTGATGTCAACAATAATAACTCATGCTACCCATATTCAACTGGATATATGTGCCTAGATCTTTCCTCACCACATGATGCTTGCCAAAGGAGAAAAATAAAAGGAATAGAGAGAAAAACTTTGACTCTTGCATGAAAGTAAATACATGAAAGTAAAAGATAGGCCCTTCGCAGTGGGAAGCGGAGGTTGCCATGCGCTTTTTGTTTGTATGCTCAACCCCTTAGTGCAAGAGAACGTCACATTGTATTGCCCCTTGTGATGGCAACCTTTATTATGTAGTCTGTCGCTTTTATTCTTCACCATCATAAGTTCGTAGAACGCTCAATTTTCCCTTACACTAAATGATCTCACACTTTTAGAAGCAATTTTTATTGCCCTTTTTGCACCGATGAGAACTTACTTGAAGGATCTTACTCAATCCATAGGTATGTATGGTGGACTCTCAAACAAGATATGGTTTAAGGGTTTTGGATGCACAAGTAGTATCTCTACTTAGTGCGGAGTTTTTGGCTAGCAAAGATAGGGGCAAGCACCACATGTTGAAGGATATATGACAATATAAATTCTATGTGAGTATGAACAAACATAAATCATTAAGTTGTCTTCCTTGTCCAATGTCAACAATTTTGGCATATAATATTTTGATGGGTGCTCACAATCATAAAAGATTTCCAGGATAGTATATTTATATGTGAATCTTCTCTTCCCTTATTAATTATTTCATGAGTTGCATCATTGACCAATGCTATGTTTGCCAATCTACAATAAAATTTTCTACTTATACTTTTCCTTGGGTAATGTCATCACTTACCATAAGATTAACATATGATATTTTTCCTTTACTTCCTTTCTTTTTATTGAAACAGGAGAATAAAGAAGGCAAAACTCAAACTAAACTTTTATTATATATCTCGCACACGATTACAAGGATTAACCACTAAGCAAACTCACAAAAAGAAAGGATCAAACTAAACTTTTATTCATCTAAAAGCAAAAGATAACCATGGATCGAACTAAGAAAGTAAAGGGAAAAGATAGTGGAGATGATACGATACCGGGGCACCTCCCACAAGCTTGGCGAAAGCCAAGAGGAGTGCCCATACCCAATACTCAGTTTTCTTTTGGTGGTGAAGAAGGAGGTGGCGGTGATGAAGTAGAGGGTTTCTTATCCTCGGGTTTCCACGGCAGAGGCTCACCATCATAGGAGGAGGAGTGAGTCTCCCGGATCCTGCAACTGGTAGCCAAACTCATACCTTTAAACCTTGCCTCATATTCAAATACTTGGCTTTCAAGGTCGTGGATCTGGCTATGGAGGGAGCTGATTTGCTCGTTGAGGGAGAAGATGATTTCATTTATGGGCTTGCCATCCACCTTGAGATCACGGTGTAGTCCATGATCATAGGTGATTGGCATTAAGTCCACGTTCCACCATCCCCTTGCACCTAAAGATGTCCTACTCCATAGCTTCAAGCCTGGCCTCCACGGATCCAGTCCCCTTGGTTCCTTGCACATTGCGGATGTCCACCACCCCATCGCGCATCTGGATAGCTTGAGGGTGTTGCATCACCTCCCGCAGATATGGGTTGATGAAGTTGTCGAAGAACTTGTCCTTGGAGGAGCTTGAAGCGGCCATGATAGATTGGATCTGACAGAAAACAGGAGATTTCTCCGTGATACGGAGGTCAACAGGTTTGAGAGGTATATATAGATTTTTTTTATCTTGGGGAACAAGTAGAACGAAAGAAAAACGGAGTCCGAAAAGTACCCGAGGTGGGAACAACCCACCTGGGCGCGCCAGGCCTGGTGTATCGTGCCCACCAGGGTCACTTTCCTGGAAGTTTCTTATTTTCCTAATTTTCTAAATATTCCAAAACTGACAAAAAATATTTTGCGGATTTTTTGTAGTCTGTTTACTTACCGTATCACATACCTCCTTTTTTTCATGATTCTGGAGTGTTCCGGAAGGTTTCCTTTATGTATTCTTCCGGTGTCAAAGTTTGGATAACATTACTTTCAACATTAATGGGCGTACATGAGATATAGTGTTTTATACATTGCCCATGGACAACCTTCGGGTTAGTGCCTTCAGCATTATTTATTTTGATAGCTCCGGATCGATAGACCTCCTCGATGACATAGGGTCCTTCCCATTTGAAGAGGAGTTTTCCTGCAAAGAATCTGAAACGAGAGTTGTACAAAAGAACATATCCTCCAACTTTGAACTCACGCTTTTGGATTCTCTTGTCATGCCATCTTTTAACTTTTTCTTTGAATAACTTTGCATTTTCATAAGCCTGGGTTCTCCATTCATCTAATGAGCTAATATCAAATAACCTCTTTTCACTAGCAAGTTTGAAATCATAATTGAGTTCTTTAATTGCCCAGTATGCTTTATGTTCTAACTCAAGAGGCAAATGACAATATTTTCCATAAACCATTTTATGTGGAGACATACCCATAGGATTTTTATAAGTCGTTCTATAAGCCCAAAGTGCAACATCTAATTTCTTAGACCAATTCTTCCGGGACCTATTGACAGTCTTTTGTAAGATTGGTTTTATTTCTCTATTGCTGAGTTCAACTTGACCCCTAGACTGAGGATGATAAGGTGATGCAATTCTATGGTTAACATCATACTTAGCAAGCAATTTAGGAAAAGCACCATGAATAAAGTGTGAACCACCATCAGTCATTAAATATCTAGGGACTCCAAACCTTGGAAAATAACTTCCTTAAGCATTTTAATAGAGGTGTTGTGATCAGCACTACTGGTTGGAATAGCTTCTACCCACTTAGTAACATAATCAACAACAACCAAAATATGTGTATACTCATTAGAGGAAGGAAAAGGTCCCATGAAATCAAATCCCCAAACATCAAATGGTTTGACAGCAAGTGAATAATTCATAGGCATTTCTTGATGCTTACCAATATTACCTATCCTTTGGCATTAATCACAAGACGAGACAAATTTCAGGGCATCTTTGAAGAGAGTGGGCCAATAAAAACCGGATTGCAATACCTTATGAGCAGTTCTGTCTCCCGCGTGATGTCCTCCATAAGCTTCAGTGTGACATTTCCGTAGGATTTGTTCCTATTCATGCTCAGGTACACAACATCTAATAATACCATCTACTCCTTCTTTATAAAGATGTGGGTCATCCCAAAAGTAATGTCTTAAATCATAGAAGAATTTTTTCTATTGTTGGTATGTGAAGCTAGGTGGTATGCATTTAGCAACAATATAATTAGCATTGTCATCATACCAAGGTGTACTATTAGAAACATTTATTGCAGCTAGTTGTTCATCAGGAAAGCTATCATTAATAGGTTGTGGGTCATCAAGAATATTTTCAAGCCTAGACAGGTTATCAGCTACGGGGTTCTCTGCTTCTTTCCTATCAGTGATATGCAAATCAAATTCGTGTAGCAGAAGAACCCACCTAATGAGTCTATGTTTAGCATCTTTCTTTTCCATAAGATATTTTATAGCAGCATGATTGGTGTGAACAATTACTTTAGAATTAACAATGTAAGATCTGAATTTATCACAAGCAAACACCACTGCTAAGAATTCTTTTTCAGTAGTAGCATAGTTTCGTTGAGCACTGTCTAGAGTTTTACTAGCATAATGAATAACATTCAGTTTCTTATCAACTCTTTATCCTAGAACAGCACCAATAGCATAATCACTAGCATCACACATAATCTCAAAAGGCAAGTTCCAATCAGGTGGTTGAACAACAGGTGCAGCAATTAAGGCTTTCTTTAGTGTGTCAAAGGCTTCCAAACAATCATCATCAAACACAAAGGGAATATCCTTTTGCAAAAGATTCGTAAGAGGCCTAGAAATTTTAGAAAAAGTCTTTGATAAACCTCCTATAGAAACCAGCATGACCAAGGAAACTATGAATACCTTTGATATCTTTAGGACATGGCATTTTCTCAATTGCATCAACCTTGGCTTTGTCCACCTCAATGCCTCTTTCAGAAATTTTATGGCCCAAAAACAATACCTTGATTAACCATAAAGTGGCACTTCTCCCAATTCAAGACAAGATTTGTTTGCTCACATCTGTGCAGAACTCGATCAAGATTGCTTAAACAATCATCAAAAGACTTGCCATAAACGGAAAATTCATCCATGAAAACCTCAACAATCTTTTCACAAAAATCAGAGAATATAGCAGTCATACATCTTTGAAAGGTAGTAGGTGCATTACATAAACCAAAAGGAATACATCTATAAGCAAAGGTTCCAAAAGGACAAGTAAAAGTGGTCTTTTCTTGATCAGGTTGTAAAACAGGTACTCCCTTCGTTCGGAATTACTTGTCGCAGAAATGGATGTATCTAGACGTATTTTAGTTCTAGATACATTCATTTTCGAGACAAGTAATTCCGAACGGAGGGAGTATTTGTGAAAAAACAGAATATCCATCAAGGAAGAAAAAATGTGTGTGCTTAGATAATCTTTCTAACATTTGATCAATAAAAGGCAGAGGGTAATGATCTTTTCTAGTTTCTTTGTTTAATTTTCTATAATAAATTACCATCCTATATCCTGTGACAATTCTTTGTGGAATGAGCTCATTCTTATCATTAGGAACAACAGCAATACCTCCCTTATTAGGGACACAATGAACAGGACTTACCCATCTACTATCAGCTATAGGATAGATTATACCTACTTCTAGAAGTTTCAATATTTCCGTTCTTACCACTTCTTTCATCTTCGGATTTAACTGGCGTTGGTGATCAACAACGGGTTTAGCATCAGGTTCCATATTAATCTTGTGCTAACATAGAGTGGGACTAATGCCCTTAAGATCATCAAGAGTATATCCAATAGCAGCCCTGTGCTTCCTTAGAACCTCCAATAATCTTTCTTCTTCATGTTCTGGAAGGTTGGCACTAATAATAACAGGATATATCTTTTTCTCATCAAGATAAGCATATTACAAATTGTCTGGCAATTGTTTTAATTCAAACACAGGATCACCTATAGGTGGAGGAGGACCTCCTAGAGTTTCAATAGGAAAATTGTGTTTAAGAAGAGGTTGTTTTTCGAAAAAGATTCTATCTATTTCATTTCTTTCATGCATATGCAAATCATTTTCATGGTCTAGCAAATATTGTTCCAAAGGATCAGTAGGAGGCACAACAATAGAAGCAAGACCAATAATTCATCCTTACTAGGCAAATCTTTCTTATGAGGTTGTCTACTAAACTTAGAAAAATTAAATTCATGAGATTCATCACCAAAGCTAACACCGACAGTTTGTTTCTCGCAATCTATTTTGGCATTGACAGTGTTCAAGAAAGGTCTACCAAAAATAATGGGACAAAAGTCATCTTTTGGGGAGCTAAGAACAAGAAAATCAGTGGGGGATTTTGTTTTCCCACACAAGACTTCAACATCTCTAAGAATCCCAATTGGTGATATAGTAACTCTATTAGCAAGTTTAATAGTGATATCTATGCCTTCTATTTCAGCAGGTGCTATTTCATCTTTAATTTCTTGATATAAGGAGAAAGGAATAACACTCACACTAGCACCTAGGTCACATAACCCATGATAATAGTGATCACCTATCTTAACTGAGACAATAGGCATGCCAACGACTGGTCTACGTTTGTCTTTTCCTTCAGGTTTGGCGATTCTAGAAGCTTCACCACAGAAGTAAATAACATTCCCATCAATATTATCAACTAAGAGATCTTTAACCATAGAAACACTAGGTTCAACTCTGATTTGTTCAGATAGTTTGGGTGTTCTAACATAACTTTTCTTAACCACAGTTGAAGCTTTAGCATGTTCCTTCATCCTAACATGGAAAGGTGGTTTTTCAATATAAGCAGTGGGAACAACTGGATCAACATTGTAAATGATAGTTTATTGTTTAGCTTTTACCGGTTCCTTAATTTCTTCTTTAATAGGTGGGTGATATTTAAACCACTTCTACTTAGGGAGATCAACATGAGTAGCAAAAGATTCACAAAAGGAAGCTACTATCCCAGAGTCAAGTCCATATTTAGTGCTAAAATTTTGAAAAGCATCGGTATTCATAAAAGATTTGACACAATCAAACTTAGGTTCAATACCCAACTCTTTACATTCGTTGAGTTCCCAATCTTCAGAGTTGCGTTTAATTCTTTCTAAAAGATCCCACCGGAATTCAATAGTCTTCTTCATAAAAGAACAAGTACAAGAAGTATCGAGCATGGTTTGATTATTACGAGAAAGTCGAGCATAAAAATTTTGAATAATAATTTCTCTTGAGAGCTCATGGTTGGGGCATGAATATAGCATTGACTTAAGCCTCCCCAAAGCTAGAGCGATACTTTCTCCTTCACGAGGCCAAAACTTATATATATAATTCCGATCACGATGAACTAGATGCATAGGATAATTTTTTTGATGAAATTCCAATTTCAAACTATTCCAGTTCCAAGATCACTTATCATCGCATAGGCTATACCATGTCATTGCTTTTCCCTTCAAAGATAAAGGGAAAACCTTCTTCTTAGCCTCATCTCCGGGGAAACCTGCAAGCTCAAACAATCCACAAATTTCATCCACATATATCAAGTGCATATCAGGATGTTCAGTTCCATCTCCTGCATAAGGATTAGCTAGCAGTTGTTCTAACATACCCAAAGGAATTTCATATTCAATATTTTTCAGTAGGTGCAGTAGGTTGAGGGGAAACTAATTGTGGTTCCGGTCGAGGTGAAGATACCCCGAGCAAACCCCACAAAGGATTGTTTTCCATGGTAGCAAGTGACAATAAATTTCAGCACGTAGTAATAATGTTTCCTTACCAATTTCACCTTACCAAGAGCGCTTCACTCCCCGACAACGACGCCAGAAAATAGCCTTGATGAGCCACAAGTATATGGGGTCAATTTTAGCCTTTTCGATAAGTAAGAGTGTCGAACCCAGCGAGGAGCAGAAGGAAATGGCAAGTGGTTTTCAGCAAGGTAATGTCTGCAAGTGCTAAAATTGTAAGTAGCGGAGTAGTTTGATAGCAAGATAATTCATAACGAGCAAGTAACAATAGTAGTAACAAAAGTGCATCAAGGTATCCCAATCCTTTTGAGGCAAAGGACAGGCCAAAACGTTTTCTTATGATAAGCAAAGTGTTCTTGAGGGTACACGGGAATTTCATCTAGTCACTTTCATCATGTTGGCTTAATTTGTGTTCGGTACTTTGATAATTTGATATGTGGGTGGACCTGTGCTTAGGTGTTGTTCTTACTTGAACAAACCTCCTACTTATGATTAACCCTCTCGCAAGCATCCGCAACTACGAGAGAAGTATTAAGAATAAATTCTAACCATAGCATTAAACTTTTGGATCCAATCGGTCCCTTACGGAATAGCGCATAAACTGAGGTTTAAGCTTCTGTCACTCTCGCAACCCACCATCTAATAACTACTCCACAATGCATTCATTTAGGCCCAAATATGGTGAAGTTTCATGTAGTCGACGTTCACATGACAGCACTAAAAGAATGGCAACATACATATCATCAAAATATCGAACACATCTCAAGTTCACATGATTACTTGCAACACAATTTCTCCCGTGACCTCAAGAACGAAAGTAACTACTCACAAATGATAATCATGCTCAAGATCAAAGGGGTATTAAATAGCATAATGGATCTAAACATATAATATTCCACCAAATAAACCATATAGTAATCAACTACAAGATGTAATCAACACTACTAGTCACCCACAAGCATGTATCTATAGTTTTGATACCTAGATTGAACACAAGAGATGAACTAGGGTTTGAGAGGAGTTGGTGATGTTGAAGATGTTTATGAAGATAGGCCTCCCCAAGATGGGAGAGTTGTTGGTGATGATGATGACGATGATTTCCCCCTCCGAGAGGGAAGTTTCCCTAGCGGAATCGCTCCGCCGGAGGGCAAAAGTGCTCCTGCCCAAGTTCCGCCTCGAGGCGGCGACGCTTCATCCCTAAAGTCCTCTTCTTAATTTTTCTAGGTCAAAATGACTTATATACTAGAAGATGGGCACCGGAGGTGGGCCGAGGAGGGCAGCACCCACCAGGGCGTGCCTGGGCCTCCTGGTGCGCCCAGGTGGGTTGTGCCCACCTGGTGGCCCCCCTCTGGTACTTATTTACTCCAATAATTCTTAAATATTACATAAAAAAGCCTCGGGAAGTTTCATCTCATTTGGAGTTGTGCAGAATAGGTAGCTTGACGTAGCTTTTTTAGGTCCAGATTTCCAACTGCCAGAATTCTCCCCCTTTTTTCATACCTTGCATATTATGAGATAAAAGGCATTAGAATTACTCCAAAAAGCATTATTATACAATAAACAACATAAATAACAGTAGGAAAACATGATGCAAAATGGACGTATCACCTGCTTCTCATTACCCTTGCCATTGTTCTCGATCCCCAAGAAATCATGCTTGAAGCGACGATGACAACGGGAGGCAAGGTGACCATCAAGCCCACACAACTGGCAGGGGTCCTGAGCACCACATGAAGGGCAGCAGGCACGGACTCGACCTCCCGTGGAGGTAGTGGTGTTCCGAAAATTAGGAGTGGTCGACGGAGGTTTGCCACCAGTTGGTGGCTTGTAGGGCTTGCCCTTCCCACGCGTTGTAGCGTTGGCGGAAGGGAAACTCGACGTAGAGCGGCGAGCCTGGATGCATTGTTCCGTGGCAAGAAGGCGCGAATACAACTCACGTGCTGGATGGGAGTGTCATGACCATTGATATTCTCCACCAAGTTGTCATAGTCGTCACCCTGTCCATTGAGCACATAAGAGGTGAACTCCTCTGGACCAAGAGCCTTGCCAATGGAGGCAAGTGTGTCAGCCATACCCGTCACCTTGTTGAAGTAGTCAGTGATGCTGAGGTCATTAAGCTTCACCTCCCCAAGCGCATTGTGAATAGCATGAGCATGCGCCTGGGAATGCGAAGCAAAACTGATATGAAGGGTCATCCACGCGTCCCGAGACATAGCGACGAAAATGACCAATGAAGAGACTCCCTTCGTGAGAGAGGACTGGATAGCAGAGAGAATGGCTTGATCCTGAGCCGCCCAAGCATGATCCGGCAGAGGCGGCGGGTGTGGAGGGCACGGCAGTGTGCCGTCAACATAACCCTCCAAATAACGACTGCGGAGAAGCGGCAACACCCGCGCACACCACGACAGATAGTTATCGGTCGTGATTTTCGCCGGGATGAGGTGCACGAAATAGAACGGTGCAGCAGCGGTGACATGATCCGGCAGAGGCGGCGGGTAGTAGCCCTGATGCGGACCACTACCAGGCGTCGGCGAGACATGGACCGGCTCCATCGAATGAGCCACAGGAGGGAGAGGATACGATACCGTGGAAACACCATAGGACGGAGCAGGCGCACCGTAGTACATGCGATCGGAGGAGCCGGCTGGTACCCGCTGTAGATCGCCGGTGCATTGTATGGCGCCGCAGGGGTGTTGCAGGGAGCCGCGGACGAGGTAATGGACGAAGCCGCGCGCGCGGCCGCGTAGTGCCCTGATGTGGTGTAGTGCCCAGCTGCAGTTCCCGCGCGACGGGCGACGCGTTGTATAGCCCCGCGGGAGACGCGTCTTGATACATGGCGCTGTAGGCCTGTAGCCCATAGCCATGCGGGGGCAGCGGAGCAAAACTAGCTGGTGGCGTTTCAGCTTGGACGGGCGGCAGGGCACCGTAGACGGCGGCCGCGGTTCCATATGTAATCGGAACAGAGGCGGAAGTCATCGATCAAAGACTTAAACTGATACCATGTAAAACATAGTATTTTAGGAAACTGCACGACACGCAATACGGGTGTGGCTCTTTATATGTATAGGGGTACAACCTGTACACAAATACAATATGCGGTTACATACAAAAGCTCTATACAATATATAGTCTAACAAAGGCTCCGTCCTTTAATATTAGGTAAAGATAAATACTAGTTTTTCAGTTTTTTTCTTTTTTTTTCTTTTTCAAAGTTTCGCACATTAGAATTTCAAAGTAATGTTAGCTTTGTCAAGAAAAATGTGGAAAAACTTGTGCATGTTTTTTAATGTTTCGAATTTATAAGAATAAATTAATTTCAAAACATAATGGAATTTAGGAAAATTAGATTTTTATTCACAGTTTTAAAATATCCGAACTATTTTAAAATTTATGAACAATTTTCAACTCACGCCCACTTTCGCAATTGTGTGAACAATTTTTTAATTAGTGATCATTTTAGAAATTCACGACCATTGTTCTGAACTCTTAAATATTTTTTTATTTGTGGACATTTTCAGAATTTATAAATATTTTCTAATTCATGAACTTTAATTGAATTCTGCACGAACAATTTTTATATTCATGATTTTTTTTAATTCATGGAAGTTTTTTTGTATCTATTTTTTTTGGATTTGTGTTTCAAAATTAGCAAACATTTTCCCAATTCTTCAAAAATATTTTGTGAACCGTGGTCTCAGCACAACTCAATTCTTCAAAAACAAGCGTTGTTGATCACTAACTCTACCGTCATGCAGTCGTTCGTTAGATCCACGAGAGCAACTAGTTGAGGAGCGTTCCTTTGGGAGCCTTCCCAACGATCACATGAGATGTGCTAAGACCGCGCCACTTGGCGCTCTCTTAGCCACTGCCGCGTGTCGTGCTCTGGGCGCTTCGTCCAGATTTTATTTATTTTTATTTTTCCACACGCGTTTTTGTTTGTTTTTACTTTTCGGTTTTCCACCGGTCTTACTTAGCTTTTTGAAAAACAAATTGCACGAGAAAACGCTTTTTTCATGAGAGGCATGGTTTTGCATCCGTGAGAGAAGCTTCCCACCATTTACCATGCATCTAAATGGGCCGTAGAAATTAAGCAGGGGATATTGTATTACATGGGCCTAACCCATCCGTAATCCAACACCTTTTGTTCGTCGATGTCTTCTCACATTTCTGCTGCATCGAGCGAGCCAGAAATGCAGGATAACATAACTAGAACGTGCCATATGAGTGTGCAGGCGAACGTGCACACATGTGTGCTAGGCAAAATGACACATGGCCGTGCCTCCTCGACGACGCCTCGCCGAACTGCATGCGACTCCTATGTATGCACAACGTTGGTAGGTGGAACTAAATTCCTGAGCTACTACTACCTACAGCAGTCAATTTAAGGAGACGGTGGGTAGTGTTCCACTAGAGAAGAGCTTGCATGCATGGCAGCATCGCCAGAACTGGAGTGGTGCTCATTCATTCAAGGAGGGTCACCATTAACACCACCTGTGCGCATTGCAGCCCAAAATCAAGCCCATGCATGCATGCACCGTCGCGTCGCGCGAGCACGGCGCCCCGAGGACACGACGTTGCCATCGACCGCGAGAAGCTGACACGCCTCAAGAGAGCACAGTAACTCTCAGCTCGGCGCACATCAATGCGCCATACACCTGGAAGGCAATGGGGCTACGCCATATTTTGCTTGTGGGAGCGGCCGGTCTGTGCGGGAGCTTGCTACTGATCCCAGAAATGGAGCCGGCTAGCCTGCCCACGGCGCAACCCTAGCTTCAGGCATCGCGTGACTGTGTCCACCTTACCCCGTTCCCTTTACGCATAGTGCATTTACGCATTACCTCGTGCGTTGCTGCAGAGCGCGCCACAAGGGGGCACACCATGTGGGTATACATGCAAAGGTAAACACACGCGAGGTTTGCTTATAAAAAGAGGGCCACGCCGCGAGTGTGAACTTCAAGGCCCCAAGCCTCAGCTTAGAAGCTCTCTTTGCGAACGACGGCGATGGCGATGGCTACCGCGTTCGTGGCTTGCTGTCTGCTCGTGGCGTCCGGCGCTTCGGCGCGAAGTCTCGTCGCCGACGGCGGGAACTTCGGTAGCCGCAAGGACTACTACCCTCCTGGCAACACCGGCCCAAACCACTCACCAAGCCCCACGCCCTGCAATCGTGCGTACATAACACCTCCCGTTCACTACCTACAGTCCGTTACAAGCAGTATATTTGTGCAAAAGTTTTGGGATTTGACATGTGTTTTCCTGCAGATGATTCCCACGGGACGACGCCCTGCTCGCCGGCGCCACCGCAAGGAGGTGGAGGAGGGTACTACCCGCCCACACCATCCGTCGGTACCTCCCCGACCACCCCTGGTGGAGACTACAACCCGCCCTCGCCGTCGACAGGCGCCGCCCCTACTACGCCTGGTGGCGAGGACGCCCCGCCCGCGCCGTCCAGTGACACCTCTCCGACCAACCCTGGCGGAGGCTACTACCCGCCCACTCCGTCCAGCGGCACTGCACCAACCACGCCTGGGACTGGAGACTCCCCGCCCGCGCCGTCCAGTGACACCTCTCCGACTACCCCTGATGGAGGCTACTACCCGCCCACTCCGTCCACCGGCACTGCCCCAACCACGCCTGGGAC
>NC_041385.1:532314577-532329016 GCF_002162155.2 Triticum dicoccoides | reverse complement strand
CCCGCCCGCGCCGTCTAGTGACACCTCTCCGACCACCCCTGGTGGAGGCTACTACCCGCCAACTCCGTCCAGCGGCACTGCACCAACCACGCCTGGGACTGGAGACTCCCCGCCCGCGCCGTCCAGTGACACCTCTCCGACTACCCCTGATGGAGGCTACTACCCGCCCACTCCGTCCACCGGCACTGCCCCAACCACGCCTGGGACTGGAGACTGCCCGCCCTCACCGTCCGCCGGCACCTCTCCTAGCACCCCTGGCGGTGGTGACTACCCGCCCTCGCCAGCCAGCGGCACTGCGCCTACCACGCCTGGTGGCGGGAACTGCCCTCCCTCGTCGTCCGCGGGCACCTCACCGACGGCACCTGGCGGTGGCTACTACCCGCCCTCGCCAGCCAGCGGCACTGCGCCTACCACGCCTGGTGGCGGAAATTGCCCACCATCGCCGTCCGCCGGCACCTCTCCGACCACACCTGGTGGCAGCTACTACCCACCCTCACCATCAACCGGCACTGACCCGAACACGCCTGGTGGCGGCGGCTACCCACCGTCCCCAACAACGCCGGGTGGCGGTGACTACCCACCATCCCCGACCACTCCTGGTGTCGCCGACTGTCCGCCAACCCCGTCCACCGGCACCTCGCCGAGCACCCCTGGTGGTGGTGGCTACTACCCACCCTCGCCATCCACTGGCACTGACCCAAACACGCCTGGTGGCGGCTGCCCGTCCACGGGCACCTCGCCGACGCCTTGCATTGGCACAACTCCTCCCTCGGGCACTACGCCGACTCCAAACGTACCGTTGCCTCCAAGCACTCCCACGCCGTTCGACCCAAACACCCCACCCTACTCCCCGCTGGTGCCGACGCCGCCGACGAGCACCCCCACGCCATTTGACCCAAACACCCCACCGTTCTCCACCGGCCCTTACGGGTACGTAGCTCGTTAAACCTCCGAAAACCCTCGCATCATGCGCATGACTAGTTTACCACGCACTACTAACCTAACGTACATGTGCATTGCAGTTACTGGATGTCGCACCCGGGCGTGATATGGGGCCTGTTCGGATACTGGTGCCCGCTGGTGCGGCTGTTCGGCCCGAGCGCCGCGGTGCCGTTCGGGCACGACCTGACCGTGCCGGAGGCGCTGGCCAACACGCGCGCCGACGGCGTGGGCGCGCTCTACCGCGAGGGCACGGCGTCGCTGCTCAACTCCATGGTCAGCAGCGGGTTCCCATTCACCACGGCGCAGGTGAAGGACGCGTTCGGCGCCGCGCTCAGCTCCGGCGACGATCGCGCCGCCGCCGCGCAGGCGCAGCTCTTCAAGATGGCAAACGAGGGGCTTGCCAAGCACTAGGCGTGGGTTCGTGGCTGATGCCCAGCTGCACTGGCATGCAGCGGCAGGCGACAACGCGCCAGCATGGATCTCTAGCAGTTAAAGTACGTGTTTGACTCGTTTGATCCTGGGTTTAGATGTTATGTCGTGCTTGTATTAGGTGTGCTGCGTGCACGTGACCTCTGTTTGTGTGTGTAAGAGAGAGAGAGTGTGTGTCTAAAGTGTTTATGTGGCCTGTCAATTTGGTCTGCGTATGGACGTAGCGTTCTGCTAGCTGCAACTGTGTTTTAGTAGTTCACTTCCAGCACCAATGCAGAGCTAAATCAAGTGCAGCTAATGTTGGACGGAGAATCGACACGTTAGTACTTGTGCATTTACGCCGCGCTGTTGTGTGATGCAGAACTGTGCGGTCATTGATGCCACACCATACTGTGAATTTCAAGCAGAAAAATAGGCCTAGCCCTTCCTCGAGACATTCAGGGTATTTGTTTGCACGTGAAGACTAGATACGGAGGAGAATTACCACCCGTTTTTGAGTTGTCAATTTGATAGAGATTTATATGCGAAAATGGCAAAAATATGGAGACTTCCTCGACTACAATCAAATAGGTAACTGCGGGAAGGAGTGGCTTCTGCAGTTACTTGCACCAAGGAATGAGCTGGAGAGGTGTATGCTTCTTGTATTCTGGAGAAGTTGGTACATACGCAACGAGGTGGTGCATCACAAGCCGGTTCCGCAAATAGATGTGTCGGCCAGGTTCCTCCAGAGCTATTTGGACTCACTTATGGCCATAAAAAATGACAATGGTGCTGATCCTGCAAAGGGTAAAGCTTACATTACAATGGATACCAGGGTGCAGCCGGTTATTCACAAGGCCAAGTTGCCTAGCTGGGAAAAACCTAATCATGGGTGGACAAAGCTGAACACGGATGGAGCTTTTGTGTCATGCGATGATGCTGGTGCGGGCATGATCTTGCGGGACGATGGATCAGGAAAAATCATTTTTTTCAGCTTGTAGGGCGCTATATTTTTGCAGAGATGCACTAGAGGTGGAGCTCTATGCCTGCTTGGAGGGATTGTCGTCCTCGATCCAACGTACAACACTGCCGATCCAGATCGAGCTGGATTCTTCGGTTGCAGTATCCATGATCACATGTGGCACTACTGACCGATCGGTTTACTCTTCGTTAGTCAATGAGATTAGAGTGTTTTTGAATTTACATCAAACTTGTATTACTCATGTCGCTCTTTCACAGAATAAGGCGAGTGATAAGTTAGCTGCTTTTGGTCGTTTTAATAATAGGACTATGACTTGGTTAGGGTCAGGTCCTTCTGAAGTTTTGGAGATAGTTGTTGGGGATTGTAATGAGACCTTGATTGAGTAATACAAAGTTTTGAGCTCGCAAAAAAAAAGTTTGCACGTGAAGGTAAATTCCACCATCGCCTATCGTACAAGAGGGGAAATATCCAGTGACACCACCCATCGCATGATACCCTGCTCCTGGACTCCATGTGGTGCGTCGGATCTACATGCAAGGAACAAGATCTTACCGACATTCTTCCCCATCGTCAGTTTCTTACCGACAAGTTTTGAACCCTATCCGGATGACTGAAATATATTGTTTGTCTTTCTCCAAGACTCCATACTATGGGAGTGGCCGGACATTATACTCCAACACTGCACCTCACGTCTATGTTTCTTTGGAGTTTATGACATGGACAGCTATAGCGGGGTCATGGCACAATTATTTATTGCATTTTCTGGGTTTTAAACCCCGAATCTCTAACGAGTTCACCCATGAGCTCAAGCTTTGTTTAGATAGTTTATTATCTGGATGCTTACGCAAGTAGCAACAATTACGCAAATCCCTCTCTATTCCTCTTACATAGTCCCAGTCCACGCATTTTCCCACATCATTTATCTACACCCACGTCAGGCGTGAAGGAAGGTGTTGATGATTCCATATCCACGTCGACTGTTAGGGGGGGGGGGGTGTTAAGTATATTATATCTTCTCTTCCTATCAGATCGGTTTTTCAGGATAGGTGGATGATAGGAATATCTTAGTATGGTTCCGAGCCAAGAGGTCTTGAGTTTAAAACTTTGCCAACGCGGTTTTAGACATGAGGATGAGTGTTGAAATATATTGTCTGTCTCTGTTCATCAGTTCGGACTTTTAGATTAATTAGCTGGAGCATGAATTCAATTATTGATCAAACTCACACCACATCATTTAGGCCCTGCCCTGTTACTTCACAGGTAGTCAACGATGACAAATTGATTCAAATAAGAAATGTAAAGATGAAATGTTGCCCAGCTGAAACAAATAAGCAACAATGTAGCACATGCTAAAATTCGGTGCATTTAAAAGAAGCTACCATTGGTACAGCAAGCAACAAAAAAATCAGTATGGCTAAAATAAGCCCTCTTTCTTGCAAGTTAATACACATTCAAGAAGGTTCTTTTGTAACCCCCGCAAAAAAAGGTTATTTTATTTGTGGCATGACAGTAATCCAAAGCACAAGCTCCTGGATTGTGCCGTCGAGGGCGTCACGTTCGGCCCTTGTGCGCTAGCACCTTGACCTCCTGCACGACCAGCCTCCGCTTATTATTGCAATCCAGAGATAGGGGTCATAGCGGATGTCGAACTTGTGCCGCTGCAACAACTAAATTTACTTCGTCGATTAAAATTATTTTGGCAATTAAGTTACATCATCCATTCTCTCACGGTTTGATACACATTTGTATATTGCAAATACTCCCTTCATCCAAAAAACTTGTCCCAAGCTTGTCTCTCAAATTAATGTATCTAGCACCAACTTCGTGCTAGGTACATCCATTAGTGCTAGATACATCTATTTGAGGGACAAACTTTCTCGGACGAGGGGAGTACTACAGAAACATCAACATGATGGTGAGTCCATCTCCTCCTCCGGAAACGGCACTTCCAAGTGCTCTAGGTCCGGACGGGTTTACAGGGCGATTTTACGCTTCATGTTGGCAGATCATCAAGGCCGATTGATGCGGAGCATCCCTCGCTCATCCCCATAGACATACCTACATCTTCCTCGACACCACTTGGACCCATGACAAGAGCTCGAGCAAAGGCTATCGAAGATAAGGTTAACTCGCTCCTCTCCGAACTCCCTCTTCCTACTCAGGAGACATGGCTACTACCTCATACGGAAACTCTGTGTGTGATCAGGTGCTTGGAAGAGAGCCACGGGACAGCTACACTCAATGACCAAGATGGCGAGGACACCAAGCGTGAAGATCAAGAGGAAGGACTGCTTTGGAAGCTACAGGCCCCGGTCAACCGGCCAGGCACGGACGTCCGACCCCTGGAGGATGCAACAACCAAGAGAAGAGAGGCAGGACAGAGCTTCAGGCCTCGGACGTCCGGCCACTCCCAGGCTCCGGACGACCGAGCCCTTCCGGACGACCGTGCGCCTGCCAACAGAACCGAATCTACAGATTTCCGAGGAAGACCGGACGTCCGTGCCAGCAACCACAGAACGAAATCTACGGACATCCGAGGAACCCCGGACGTCCGAGACCCCGCGAGCCTCCGAACGACCAGCGCCCCACGGACGTCCGGACCCTGGCTGCATCCAGCTGCGGGCTGAGGCCCATGTACCCCTTCACTTCGCCCCTCATTTGCACTATGATTATAAATAGACCACTCCCACCTCCTAGATAGGGTTAGCATTGGTTTAGCTCATTTGAGATAGAGCATTGCTCATCTGTACCGGATCTACTCCTCGTGAGGGACCGCACCTCTTCGGAGAAGATCCACCCGGATTCAAGGCCTCCATCCGGAGAAGACAATCAAGACCTCCTCACGGAGAAGAACGGTTACTCTTGTATCGTCCCTTGTTGACTTTGGATCTCGTGTTACTTTGTGCCTCGATGATCTAGCACTTGTGTGATCTATTTCGTGTCGGTTGAGTGTTTCTCTTGTTTTCCCCTCGTGATTTCCCTCGTGTTCTTCCGTGCGTTCTTCGTGTTCCCTATAGGGATCCTATCCAAACGTGAAAGATCGGCCCCTAGGATTCCGCCCTACATCATCTTTGTATCATGAGCCACATTGATCACATTTTTGGAGCCCCTACCCTTTGTTTTCTAGATTGATTTTGTTGTTTTCGTCCTAAATCCGAAAATCCCCACCAAAAATTAGCCCCAATTTTTTTTTGATTTGTTGGTGAGTTGATGTTTTGTTGATTTTGATCCATGGATTTGCTTGGTTTCAAGTGGATCTAGCATCTCCCCAAGTTTCCCCTTTTCCATCCACAAATCCGCTAGAATTTGATATCACCATCTCCCTCCACCAGGAAATCGTGCAGTTCATCCCGTGCCCGATTTTCGCCCAGGACCCGGACGACCGGACCCTGCCGGACGTCCGACGACCGGACGACCGTGACCTCCTGGGCGTCTGAGAGAACCTGACGAAACTGATTTTTCTCAGTCCATCCGCCACCACTTCCCCATTTTCCACCACATCTTCCAAAACCAATACCACCACAGTTGCCCACATACACCACCATCATCCCCCAATACCTCCTATGACGATTTTGCCACGTTTTGGTCTTTGAGATTTTGAGTTGTGGCTCCCGTGTCCTATTGTGTTTCGGCTATATAGGTACGGTTCGACATCATCATCACCGCGGCTCATCTTCGCAAAGGTCTCATCATCGCCAAGGACGGTAACCTCGACGACATCTTTGTCATACCTTGCAATTGCATTGATACCCACATGGCCTTAATTTTGCGTAGCTTACCCATCAAGACTAGCCATTGAGTATTGCCGGCAACGTGACTTGTACACATTAGTGATCATACTCCATAGCGTACATACCATACCATAGTGGTGCATATCTTGGCATCATTTTTCTGTCACAAAGTTGTCATAGCATACACAATTGCTATCTTGGTTCGTGAAGTTTTGCATAAGAAAAGAGCTCAAAAGTGAAAGAACCAACCAAGCTTTTAAGCAAAGAGGGAAAGATAAGCAAAGAGCTTATAAGCGAGAACCATAACATCATACTACATTAAGATTGTCATATCTGATCATCTTGGATCATAGCACCAAAATACCATATATATAGCATACTTGGGATAGAGGTCGTTGCATTTTTGCCTAGTAGGTTGTGCACAAGTTCCGTACCCGCCTATTGTGCAATCGTGCTAGCGTCTCTCGTGTATTGTGCAATAAGAGCATTTTCGTGGATTCCACATTTTGGCTCACTTTTGGTTTGCACAATCCCACTTATCTATTTACGTGTGTGTTTCCATGTACCACTACTTGATGAAGTCATGTACCTAGGGTAGGGTCATGGACCTGTCCAAAGTACCCTCCCCGAGAACATCTTCAGAAGAAGCAGCCTTCCAGTCGACCAAGAGGGATTCCACTCGACAGACTCGAAGACACTCGACCATGAAGACTCACTCGACCACTAGGAGATCAAGAGCCACTCCGTATCCAAACGGTCTGTAATTAAGTAGTCTTTATGGCCATGATGACACTTTATGTAGGGCGTTACCAGTAACGCCCATCCTTTATGTACTTTAAACCCTGTATAACTGAGGGCCGGAGGGGTCTGGCAGGCACTATATAAGCCACCCCCTCCTCAGTGTAAAGGGTTCGCACCCCTGTAACTCATACACATATAATCTAGTCGACCACCTCCGGGCTCCGAGACGTAGGGCTGTTACTTCCTCTGAGAAGGGCCTGAACTCATAAATCCCTTGCGTATACAACTGCTCCATAGCTAGGATCTTACCTCTCCATACCTACCCCCCATTCTACTGTCAGTCTTAGTACCACGACAGTTGGCGCCCTCCGTGGGGCAGGTGTCTTAGCGATTTTTTGGAGAAGTTGCAATTGTTCCGATTGCCTTCATCATGGTTTCTGGCGGAGTTCTGGTCGAGGGCCGCGAGATCCGTCTCGGTGTGCTCACTTTCGTCGCCGACGACTCCGCTTGGCTCCGGGATGCCCCACTCGACATTGACGCGCTCCCCGTCCGTGATGCGACGCATTTTCGGGCGTGTGTCCGCGGCGTCCTGCTGTGGCAACCGTCGACTCCGTATCGGTCGACTCCTGTGTCGTCCTCCCTCCCTGTCTCCCGCCAGTGCAAGCGCTCTGGTCGGTCGAGGCTTCAGCGGTGGGTGAGACACGCAGTGGCTCGCCAATCAGCCACCACCCAAGTCGCGGCAATCGAGCGCGACGAATCTCTCTACGGCCTGTTCGATCTGTCGACTGGCTCCGTAGAGACTGCATCCGAGTGCGACAGCAATGATCCAGCGGCGGAGGTCCTGATGGTCAATGGGCCTCGTAGCCCTCCCGGCTTCCCCCGCACCGACGGGATGGACGGTGGAGGCGATCCCGCTCAGGCCCACGAGGAATATCAGCCCGAGCCGCTCACTTCTCTGCAAAGGGAAGATCTTCGCCGCCGGAACATGGATGCCCTGCATACTCCCATCGCAGGAGAAACTCCCGAGGCTCGTGCCTTGGAGGAGGATCGTTTGGCAAACTTGGCTGAACACACTCGACTGGAGAATCTCCAGCGAGCACTCGACGAACGTGCGCGGCAACGAGTACCTGACTCCAGTCGACGTCAACTCTTTACGCAACCAACTCAGGTATATCGAACCCCGATTCGGAATCTAGCAGCTGCAGCCCGTATAGCAGAGTCAATTCAGCCCTCTCAGTCGGAGGCTGGCAGAGGCTTGATGCAGATCAGGGATTTGCTCCGAGCAGCAGGAGATCAGAATTCAGCTATATCGCAGTTGCGCAACAGGATTCACAGTCGATCCGTCGCTGCGAATATAGTTCAGTCGGCTCATAGCCCAAGATCGCCGCTGCGGCGCAAGGGACGTGAAGGTCGACGTGACCAGTATGATGACCGATTCGATCGTGATGATCGGCGTCGAGTGCCCACTCCTCCCCCAAGGGGTGGGTCTTACGCCCATCAGCAGCAAGATGATAGGCGCCAGCTCAGTGTTGGGTGAAGAGCTCCGGTCGACCCCAGGAAACTAGGCTTTGACGCGAGTTCCATCATTGTGCAAGGTTTGGTCGATCGGAACAGAGCTTATCGAGGTGGCCACGACAGAGATGCGCCCACTAGCAGCCGAGTCCATGTTTCAGGTCCAGAATGTTTTAGCAGAGCCATCAGAGCCGCAGTGATACCCCCCAACTTCAGGTTGGCGACTGGGGTAAGTAAGTTCACTGGTGAGTCCAAGCCCGAAACCTGGCTTGAAGATTACCGAGTGGCGGTACAGATTGGCGGAGGTAATGATGAGGTGGCCATGAAGCACTTACCACTCATGTTGGAGGGTTCGGTCAGGGCCTGGTTGCATCAGTTAGCTCCTAGCAGCATTTACACTTGGGAAGATCTTTCCCGAGTGTTCGTCAGGACATTTGAGGGAACTTGCAAGCGACCAGCAGGATTGACAGAACTGCAAGTCTGCGTACAAAAGTCGAATGAAACCCTGAGAGATTACATCCAAAGATGGATCACTTTGCATCATACCGTGGAGAATGTGTCTGATCATCAAGCGGTCTGTGCCTTCAAGGATGGTGTCAAGAACAGAGAGTTAAGTCTGAAGTTTGGTCGAACCGGGGATATGACCCTGAGTCAAATGATGGAGATTGCCACCAAATACGCCAACGGTGAAGAAGAGGATAGACTCCGGAGTGGAAAGTACAAGCCGAGTCAGTCAGAAAAAGGAAACTCCAGTCGGAAGCAGAAGCGGAAAGCCGAGCCAGCTGCTCTTGGAGAGGCTCTGGCCGTGACTCAGGGCAAATTCAAAGGGAAGCCCAAAGGATCCTGGAACCCCAAGAAGGTGAAAGATAAGGAAGGAAATGACGTGATGGATCTGTCGTGTCACATCCACACGAAGAAAGAAGAAGAGGGTAACTTCATCTACCCGAAACATACCACTCGCCAGTGCCGGCTCTTAATCCACCAGTTTCAAGGAAAACAGCCCAAGGACAAGGAAAAGGAGTCGGACAAGGCTGAGGACAAGGAGGACAGTGATGGAGGATATCCTCATGTCAATTCCACCCTAATGATTTTTGCTGATGTGGAGAGCAAAAGTCGATTGAAAGTTATCAACCGTGAGGTAAATATGGTCGCTCCGGCGACACCAAGCTATCTGAGATGGTCTCAAACTGCCATTACGTTCGACCAGTCCGATCATCTGACTCACATAGCCACCCCTGGGAGGCAAGCTCTGGTGGTCGACCCAGTCGTCGAAGGCACTCGACTGACGTAGGTGCTGATGGATGGTGGTAGTGGACTGAATATATTGTATGCGGAGACGCTAAAGGGAATGGGCATTCCAATGTCCAGACTCGGCTCCAGCAACATGAGTTTTCATGGAGTCACTCCTGGAAAGAAGGCTGAGTCACTCGGCCAAATAGCTCTAGATGTGGTGTTCGGCGACTCGAAGCATTTCCGCAAAGAGAAGCTGACATTTGAAGTCGTGGATTTCCATAGCGCTTACCACGCTATTTTGGGGAGACCAGCTTATGCACGGTTCATGGCTCGACCATGTTACGTGTACCTCAAATTGAAGATGCCTGGCCCCAAAGGCGTGATCACTATCACTGGCAATCGGAAGAAGGCAGAAGAGTGTTTTCAGAAAGGCTCGAAGATTGCCGATTCCCAGATAACAGTGGTAGAGCTAGAGGAATACAAGAAAAATGCAGATCCGAGTGATTTGTTGCGGGCCAAGAAGCCCGCCACAGAGTCAGCGTTCCAGTCGTCTGGTGAGACGAAGCCCGTTCACATTCACCCGACCGACCCCAGCGCAGCTCCGACCCATATTTCCACAACACTCGACCCTAAATAGGAAGAAGCGCTCATCCAGTTCCTCCGTGAGAACTGGGACATCTTTGCATGGAAGCCTGCTGACATGCCGGGTGTTCCCAGGGGGCTGGCTGAGCATCGTCTAAGAGTCGACTCAAAAGCAAGACATGTCAAAGAACATCTTCGACGGTCCGCCGTCTAGAAGAGAAAGGCCATTGGCGAGGAGGTGGCTCGACTCCTGGCAGCAGAGTTTATCCGAGAGATATACCACTCCGAGTGGCTCGCCAATGTCGTCATGGTCCCCAAGAAGGACAAGTCACTTCGCATGTGCATCGATTTCAAACATATCAATCGGGCCTGCCCAAAAGATCATTTTCCTCTCCCTCGCATCGACCAAATTGTCGACTCGACTGTGGGATGCGAGAGATTGTCTTTTTTAGACGCCTATTCCGGGTACCATCAGATCCGTTTGTATGGACCTGACTAGATCAAAACAGCTTTCATCACTCCATTCGGGTGCTTCTGCTATGTCACCATGCCATTCGGTCTCAAGAATGCCGGAGCCACGTTCATGAGGATGATTCAAAAGTGTTTACTCACTCAAATCAGTCAGAATGTGGAAGCGTATATGGATGATATTGTGGTCAAGTCGCGAAAGGGTTCCAACCTGTTGACTGACCTCGCTGAAACATTTGCCAATCTCAGGAGGTATGATATCAAGCTTCATCCATCAAAGTGCACATTCGGAGTTCCTGGTGGAAAGTTACTCGGTTTTCTCGTTTCAGAACGAGGAATCAACGCTAACCCAGAAAAAGTTGGCACCATACTCCGAATGAAACGCCTTGTGCGTGTGCACGATGTCCAGAAGCTTACTGGATGCTTGGCCGCGTTAAGTCGATTCATCTCTCGCCTCGGTGAAAAGGCATTGCCTCTTTACTGACTGATGAAGAAGGCAGACAAGTTTGAGTGGACTCCAGAAGCTGATGCAGCGTTTGCCGAGCTAAAAGCTCTGCTCTCCATCCAGCCGGTGCTTGCTACTCCAATCAGCAAAGAGCCTCTGTTGCTTTACATTGCAGCCACATGACAAGTCGTCAGTACAGTACTTACGGTCGAGCGGGAAGAAGGGAAAGCCTTCAAAGTTCAGCGCCCAGTGTATTATCTCTCTGAAGTTTTGACTCCATCGAAGCAAAGATATCCTCATTATCAGAAGCTTGTGTATGGGATCTACATGACCACAAAGAAGGTTGCTCATTATTTCTCTGATCATTCCATTACAGTCGTCAGCGACGCCCCACTGTCAGAGATTCTGCACAACAGAGATGCAACTGGTCAAGTGGCGAAATGGGTGATTGAACTCCTTCCCCTTGATATCAAGTTTGAGGCAAAGAAAGCCATTAAGTCCCAAGCGATAGCAGATTTCCTTGCCGAGTGGATTGAACAACAGCAGCCGACTCAAGTTCACTCGGAGCATTGGACCATGTTCTTTGATGGCTCTAAGATGTTAAATGGTTCCAGTGCTGGGGTAGTTTTGGTTTCCCCCCGAGGAGATAAGCTCAGATATGTGCTCCAGATCCACTTTGATTCCTCCAATAATGAAGCAGAATATGAAGCACTTTTGTATGGGTTGCGCATGGCCATTTCACTCGGCGTCCGTCACCTTATGGTTTATGGCGACTCAGATTTGGTGGCCAATCAGGTGATGAAGGAGTGGGACGTTAGAAGCCCAACCATGACTGGATACTGCAATGTAGTGAGGAAGCTTGAAAAGAAATTCGAAGGGTTAGAGCTCCACCATATACCTCGACTGAAGAATCAAGCAACTGATGATTTGGCGAAGATAGGTTCCAAGAGAGAAGCCATTCCCAGTGATGTGTTCTTGGAGCATATCCATACTTCATCAGTCAAAGAAGATCCTTTTACCGAAGAAGCTCCGCAGCCTAAAAGTGTCACAGATCCGACTGTAGTTGAAGTTCCAGTAGTGGTCGACCTGATCATGGAAGTTCTGGTGATCACTCCCGATTGGACAGTGCCGTATATCGCGTATATCTTAAGGAAAGAGCTCCCAGAGGATGAAGAGGAGGCTCGACAGATCATCCGTCGATCTAAGGCTTTTACCGTGATAAGGGGACAGTTGTACAGAGAAAGCGCGACTGGAGTTGGTCAGAAATGCATAACGCCAGAAGAAGGTCGAATAATCCTTGACGACATCCACTCGGGAACCTGTGGCCATCATGCGTCCTCTCGGACCATCATAGCCAAAGCATACCGAGCCGGATTTTACTGGCCAAGAGCGAATGAAATGGCAAAGGAGATAGTCGACAAGTGTGAGGGATGTCAATTTTACTCCAATATGTCACACAAGCCCGCATCAGCTTTAAAGACCATACCACTCGTCTGGCCCTTCGCGGTATGGGGGCTGGATATGGTTGCACCCTTGAGAACAGGCAGAAGCAGTTTCACACATGTGCTGGTAGCAGTCAACAAGTTCACCAAGTGGATTGAGGCTAAACCCATCAAGAACCTTGATGCCGGCACCGCTGTCAGCTTCATCAGAGAGTTGATATTCAGATATGGAGTCCCACACAGCATCATCACTGATAACAGGTCAAACTTCGATTCCGAGGAATTCAGGGCGTTCTACACATCTCAGGGAACACGAGTCGACTATGCTTCAGTCGCTCATCCTCAATCGAATGGACAAGCAGAGCGGGCCAATGGCTTGATACTCAAAGGGTTGAAACCCCAATTGATGCGTGATCTCAAGCATGTAGCTGGAGCATGGGTCGACGAGCTTCCCTCAGTGCTTTGGGGGTTAAGGACCACACCTAACCGGTCGACTGGGAGAACTCCGTTCTTCTTGGTCTACGGAGCTGAAGCGGTCTTGCCAAGTGACCTGCTTCACAACGCTCCTCGAGTCGAGCTCTACACCGAAGCTGAAGCAGAACAAGCACGGCAGGATGCAGTCGACCTTCTATAGGAAGAAAGGGAGATGGCTCTGATCCGATCGACCATTTACCAGCAAGACTTGCGTCGCTTCCACGCCAAAAACGTGAAGAGTCAAGCCTTCCAGGAAGGAGATTTGGTTCTCCGAGTGGATCAGCAGAAACCACACAAGCTCGCTCCTTCTTGGGAAGGTCCCTTCATCGTCACCAAGGTTCTCCACAACGGAGCGTACCGCCTTTACAACATTGAGCACAAGATCGACGAGCCCCGAGCTTGGAACGCGGAGCTGCTCCGCCCCTTTTACACTTAAGTAGCCACTCGGAAATGTAATAAAAGCACTTCTGTAGTTCATTTTTCAAAAGACAATAGTGCTATAATTTTCCCAGTGATTGTTGTCACTTTTGTTTGTTCAATAAAATCCCCCCCAGTGGGTGGCTTAGCTGCGAATCCGTTTCGCCTAAGTTTGTAAAAGAAAAATCCTTGCCGAGTGGTGAGCCAGCCTCCCACTCGGGGGCTTAGCTGCGAATCCGTTTCGCCTAAGTACTTTAAAATCCTTGCCGAGTGGTGAGACAGCCTCCCACTCGGGGGCTTAGCTGCGAATCCGTTTCGCCTAAGTACTTTAAAATCCTGCCGAGTGGTGAGCCAGCCTCCCACTCGGAGGCTTAGCTGCAGTCCAAGTACTCGCCTAAGTTTTAATAAAATCCTACCGAGTGGTGAGCCAGCCTCCCACTCGGAGGCTTAGCTGCAGTCCAAGTACTCGCCTGAGTTTTAATAAAATCCTACCAAGTGGTGAGCCAGCCTCCCACTCGGGGGCTTAGCTGCAGCATAGCGCTCGCCTAAGTACAAGTATAACGTGTGCTCTGCAAGGAAGATGAGGTGCAGGTCGACTGCTACCCTCTTCTTCTGAGCTACGCCACAAGTATAATGTGCTCTCCACAAGGAAGACGAGGTACAGGTCGACTGCCACTTCTCCTTCTGAGCTACGCCACAAGTGTAATGTGCGCTCCGCAAGGAAGACGAGGTACAGGTCAATTGATGCCTTCTTCCTCGGAGAAACGCCGCAAAAATCCTGCCGAGTGGAAACCTCCCACTCGGGGGCTTAGCTGTAGCCCAGCGCTTGCCTAAGTTTTGGAAAATCCTACCGAGTGGAGAGCAGACCTCCCACTCGGGGGCTTAGCTGCAGCCCAGTGCTCGCCTAAGTTTTTGAAAATCCTACCGAGTGAAGAGCAGACCTCCCACTCGGGGGCTTAGCTGCAGCCCAGTGCTCGCCTAAGTTTTTGAAAATCCTACCGAGTGGAGAGCAGACCTCCCACTCGAGGGGCTTAGCTGCAGCCCAATGCTCGCCTAAGTTTT
>NC_041385.1:532263728-532313979 GCF_002162155.2 Triticum dicoccoides | reverse complement strand
AGTGGAGAGCAGACCTCCCACTCGGGGGCTTAGCTGCAGCCCAATGCTCGCCTAAGTTTTTGAAAATCCTACCGAGTGGAGAGCAGACCTCCCACTCGGGGGCTTAGCTGCAGCCCAGCGCTCGCCTAAGGTTTTGAAAATCCTACCGAGTGGAGAGCGGACCTCCCACTCGGAGGCTTAGCTGCAGCCCAGTGCTCGCCTAAGTGTGTTGAGCAACCGAGCCATACAAAAAGAATTGAAAAGGGATGACGCAAGAGCAGCGGAAGGTGACTTAGTAACAAACTACGCGAGCCTCCCGATGAAGCCAACAGAAATCCTATCCGAATACTAAAAATAAAAGGCAATTTCATTATGCTGGTATACCAGCCGCCAGTTCTGGAACTTCCAGTTCCAATCTGCTGTGAGCGACGGGAAGCCATTTATTTTCATAAATGTGTAGAAGGAGAAACGTTTCTTTCCCTTCCTATTGCGTTTAGAAATTGGTAGTTAGTTGCCTCACCCTATTGGTTGTTGGTTTTCTTTCTCCTCTGCGTCGGGGCAGCTGAACTCTTTCTCTTTTGGTAGTGGATTCCCTCTTCAACTACTTGCAAACGAATAAAAGTGCAATGTTTCCGTTTTTTTCTAGATCGCATTCCTCCGGCCACTCTGAACTCATAGGTAGCTGTGGTTCGGTTTACCTTCTTTTGCTTTGCCTTGGGTTCGGTGGTAGTAATAGTCCTTCTTTAGCTCGCTCCTCCTTTCTTGGGTTCCCTAACTGTCTGCTATTGCACGTCCTTGAAGCTACAAAGTCCAACGAATGTTGAATCGACGCATGACGAAAACAAGGAAAAAGAAAATGGGATACTTTCTTTTTTGTTGAATTAAGCTAAGCCGTGGACTTTATCACGTGAAGAACTCCTTCTTATGAGCTCATAAGGAAATGTGCGGATCGCTTCTTCTACCCTTCTCTTATTCGCATTTCCTGCTTACTCACCACATCCATATTGAGGAGAAAGCTCACTCAGGCTACTGAACTTGTAAATACAGTTGCGCTCATGATAGGGATTCCGTTTATGGCGTGAGGTGAAGTTAGAAGCATACCTGGATATATACTCATAGTGGCTTCCATACCTATCTCCGGTAGAACTAACAAAATAGAAACCTATGACTAGTAGACTGAGTTGGTGGTTTGAAACCTTTGTCCAAAGAGGAACGAGAGAAGATAAAGGATACCTAGGTGGCAATGGGTCTTTATTAAACAGGATTCGGATCCTTCTGATCGGTACTATGGTCATGGAAGGCCTCCTAAAAAGATCTACTAAATTCATCGAGTTGTTCCAAAGAATCAAAGCGCCCAGTTATTAAGAAAATCCCTTGTCGGCCCTTGAAAAGGATAAAAAATATGAGATAGAGTGGAATTCTTTTCGCTATTGCATTCCCTATGGAGAACAGAAGCAAGTGTGGAAAATGTTACTAATGTCAATTAAAAGAGTTGGCATCGGATCAGTGGTGTCGTTCGGATAGAGGGAACGAATAGTGGGTGAAATCCATAGGATCTGCAAATGGATTTTCAACTAACAGCCTCTGCTTCAATTTGTGATGAAAGGTCGACTAGTTTTCACCGAATCTTCAATTACGCACCAGCGGGGGCAATTACAATGTTATTAACCGATCGAAACTTTAATACAACCTTTTTTGATCCTGCAGGAGGGGGAGACCCAACATTATACCAGCATCTCTTTTGGTTCTTCGGTCATCCAGCAGAGGTAAGTCCAGCTTCCTCCTCTTTTCTTTCTTTTTGTTAGTGGCTTTCAGGGGGCTATGCAGCAATTCGACCACTGTTACTGTACTAGATATCTCAGGCTTATCCTAAAGAAATTATGGCTTCGCTTCTCTTCTTCCTGGTGATGGATATAGTCTCGATGGCTTTGCCCAAGTATGGCATAAAAGTCAAATAGGATATCCTTCAAAAGGGAATTTCATGTGTGAGCACCTTGCCTCTTCTTTCTGCTAGTTGTTTCCTGCTAATAGTGATTAGTGAGTGCCCCATACATAGCCAATGTCCGCCCGTGTTCACATCCAGTCTTCTCTGTGGTTTAATATAGTATCGATAGCTATTGCAGTTTTTCCAGTTTGTCTGTCCCCGATTATAAGTTCTCGTTGACCACGGCCTATAGGAACCAGGCTATCCACTGCTTTTAAGCCTGTTTGCATGGGTTCGTGCACAGATTTACGTTCAATAATCCCTGGGGCTTTCACTTCGACACGTCTTCGTCCGTGATCGCTTAGAGCCCCTTTTCCATCCATTTCAGTTGGAAAATGCAGTCGGATGTTTGGGGTACTATAAGTGATCAAGGGGTGGTAACTCATATTACAGGGGGAAACTTTGCACAGAGTTCCATTACGATTAATGGGTGGCTTCGAGATTTCTTGTGGGCAGGCTTCTCACTTTCTAAAGTAGTAAAAAGTGGATCCCCGCTTCGAGGCGCTTGGCGTAGATCTTTGAAAATCGAGGGAAAGTAAGATCAATAGTTGGCCCTATTGTTTGTGCTCTGTTCTGTTAAGGATTTCTGTATTGGAAACATAGGCATCCTGCTATTCCCTACTCTAGTTTCAGTTCAGTCATAAACCTATTGCCCGGGTCCTTTGATACTTGATTTCCTGGGTCAACGGTACCTAGATTCCCCTTTGGCTTACGGTGGACTGCCGAGCTACAAGTCCTACGACACAGGAGCGGGATTCTCTAAAAAGCCAAGGTCTTAGGTGGCCAAGAGGGCCCACTTGGAGACTTGGGATCTCAGCAGTAATCGCCCCGCCTATAGTGCTCGAATTCTATCTCGCCCTTCCTATTTTTAAAATAAAAATAGAAAAATAGGAGAAAAAAATATGACAGAAAAAAAAATAGGAGAGAAAAAAAACCCGAGAGAAGCAAAAGTAACTTTCTAAGGTTTAGTTACGGAAGCCCTACCCAATGGAATGTTCCGCGTTTAAGAACAGGCAAGCCTTTTTGGGTTGTATCCGAAGACATGGAAAGGGATGTTTTTATGTCAGCAGACGAAGCCAAAGCTTATGGACTTGTCGATATTGTAGGGGATCACTTAGCCATGCTTCATTATTGGAAAAACGGGCGCCGTGAAAGTACATGCCACTCAACCAAAGAAAGATAATGGAAAGTTGCCCGAAATGAGCACTAAAGACTGAGCACAGGGGACCCTAGTCAACATTCATATTTCTACCCACCGGTGGATGATCGGTCACCTTAGTTCCAATTTAGCTACTGTTCATTTTGTTGAACTCCAAGAAGGACCAATTGCTACGTACTCTTGAGAATCCTTCTTTAATAGCGGTATCACTACCAAAGACAACAATACCTACATTCTCATTCTCAAGATTTAAGGCGATTCCTTTCACACCGCTGGCAAATTCCACCATTTCTCCTGCACGGGATTAGCTTAATTTGGATAGTTCATTTTATCACTCCACTGGGCCCTTGGCCTTTCTCCAGAGTGATATCAACAACCTCCTAGTTGAAGTACAGACGAGGAAGCAGCCTATTAGTTTCAGTCCAGTCCAGGAAAGGAAGGCAATCGATTCAATTCATTCCCCAATTTCAGGCTTGGTGCTGCGCATCGACATAGCTGAAGCTCTAGGTGAATAATCTCTTTCTTAAAAATCAAAACGAAAATCAAAATGACAAATCTGGTTCGATGGCTCTTCGGTGGGAACACCGCAAGCAACTACCAGTATCGATCTTCTAAAGAAATGACCTTCGTTGCCGAAGTGATAGACAAACAATTCTATAGCAGACTTGGACTAGCGACACATTTCTCCATATATGAAATTCAATTCACCCGACATCAAAGAGAAGCTCAAGCTCGGGATCAAAGATCAGCTACAGATCGGGCTCTTTTGTCGAGTGCGCGATCATGACAGGACTCGAGGAAGAAGCCTCGGCTAACTCCGTGCCAGCAGCCGCGGTAAGACGGGGGGGGGCAAGTGTTCTTCGGAATGACTGGGCGTAAAGGGCACGTATGCGGTGAATCGGGTTGAAAGTGAAAGTCGCCAAAAAGTGGCGGAATGCTCTCGAAACCACGGCAGTCCACCGGGTAGGTTTGTTTATCCTTCCTTTTTCGAGTGTCTTCTTGGATAGTTATAGCGGCCCATAGGCGCAAGATGTACCTTGTGGAGGGCAGCGGTCCCCTGGACATAGCACAGTCCTTTCAGGCAGTGGCCGCGGGGGTAGAAACTTAGCTTGGAGAAAGATCCCGTTGATCTTCGGGCTGGCCCTTGCCTATTGAAAGTATGGTGTCTCATAAATGCTTTGTTAATGCCTCTTATTCGTAGGATCGGTCCAAAGCGCGGGTTCTATTAGGCTTGCAGGGCTGCTGCTCTTTGAAAGACGAGGTCTAGTGGAAGAGGCGGGTCGGGCAAGTTGAGTACTCAGATTCGGCGCTTGCTTGACATCTCTCTTTGAATCTGACTGAGTGGTTGAAGGAAAGCGAAAAGGAATGGCTTTTTCATGTACCAGATCCGGTGAGCCAGACATCAAGCAAAAATGGACATACAATCAAAGAGTAAGGAGCAGTTATTTGCCTTTACATCCTTGCATTACTCTCTTCCTTTCCTCCTTGCCCTAACTTGAACTGGCTGAAACTAAAATGGCCGCAACCCTTGCTCTTGCCTTGGCTTCGCCTTCCACCTTCAGCTAAGCACCTAACCCATGGGACGGGACCTTCGGTCTAGCCTTCCCCTAAGCTAATGTAGTTCCCAGGTTGCCTACTAGATACCGTTTACGGCTATATCCGTTTCCCGCCGGCTATTCAAAAAAGAAAGACTTACTTATTCATAAACTGCCTTTTATCGAGCATAAAATGGAAAGTGGGCCTCTATCTACAGGTCATGGATACCTGGGCGCTAGAAAGGTTACCGAACCAGGGTTAAGTGAGGCTGTTCAAACTTCACGGCTCATTTTCCTAGAACACCACAACAAATGTCCCTACCAGCTGTTGCCAGTGAAGCTGAAACCATGGCTACCCCTCAACAAGCCTCTAGCTCTTATCCTAGGCCTGAACCGCCTGAACCGTAAGGCTTTTGTAGGATTAATCAAATTTTCTTTTTCTCGTTCTATCTCAGAGTATCCATTCATTCGATCTTGCTATCCGCTCTCAATTGAATCCCTTCTCTGTTGTCGACAGGTGTGTCCGCATCAGGACCAGAATCACGGTCTAGTACCTCCGTACTCGAATACCTCCTACTTTATTAATTAGGAAGTGAAGTAGGGAAGTGTTTCCTATTCAAAGTACAGTGCCTTTGGTACATTGGTGCATTGGGGATTTCCAGGTAGCAGGTCGCAGAAACAGTCAAGAAACCGGGAATTTTTTATTCCATTTCTTAGCCAGGGCAAGCCCTACCGACCTACGACCGGAGAAGATGTTGTGTTGTCACGTCCCGTCTCACAATCGGGTAAGATCAAATAAACAAACATCTTGCTTGCCCAATCCCTATTGAGAGGATTTCTTGAGCTTGAACTTCCTTTTGTAGCTCCGCTCACAAGGACTTGATTACTTCAATCCATACCCCTATGGAATAACAAAAAGCAAGGGCAGAGGGACCTGGATCCGGAACCATACAATAATTCGTAGGAACCCACACCGGATAGAGGGCCGTCCCAACGCGGAGCGCCTTTATTTTCGTATTGAACTCCGCTAGGAAGAAAAAGTTAGACCGTAGCCTTGTCGAACAACCTCGTTTCTCGCTTTTGTCGATTGACTCGTGGGACTCTACTGAATTCCAGCATGGGTGTGGTAGATTACTGACGTGAAGCCGGACCTCTATGAGTGCTCTACATGGCCGGATCAAAGCTCCAAATCGTAATGTCGTGGCATACATAATCAGAAAATAGGATTCGTGAGAGCGTTTTCTTTAGCTGTTCCTTAAGAAAGCTATCGACTTAACCGCTATGTGGACCACTTTGGCTCCGCCCAAAAGCCCCTGAGCCGACTATCTCCTGGCACAGCCAAAGCATTTCCTCGCCCGAGGCCTGCTCAAAGCTAACTTGAATCCGAACAGCTTGCTGCTTCTCCAGGGGTTATTTCTTGGTTTCGTCCAGTCATTAATAACTTGATTATTTTTATTAGCAGGACCTCTGGGCTCTTTAGAGAAAGGCGAAGTCTCTACTTGTTAACCATGGATGCCTGTTATATTTACTTATAGAGTGAACTCCTTAATAATACGTGCATTTTGCAAAGATTTCTCATTCTCAATGCTATCATCATATGTCTCGGAACAATAAAATAGAACCTGCATACTTTTATTTGTTACCCTTAAAAAACCGCAGTAAGGTACTCAATTTCTTTGTGATGAAGTGAAGATATCTATATACCATTTATAGAGTGGTAGAGTAATAGACAAGAGGGATACTTATAGGTCTCTATGAGCGTAAGGAAAAGTGGGCAAGACTACTTCCACAACTACATTTTCTCTTAAGCAGGACCTGTGAGACCTCGAAGCAACCATCTGGTATCTTGCTTGTTTCAATTATTCGGGCTCGCCATCAATAGATACTGGTTTCTCTTCCGGAAATCATAAATAAGCTCGACCAAGGATTGCCATGCATTTGGCACTGACTTTCCACCTCCCTTTTTCGTAACAAAAAAAAAAGAAAAACGGCCAAAACGACAGTGAGCAGCATATACAAGACTCAGGTAAGCAGAACGGACAGAGAACTGTCCCGATTTCTCGTAATGCTAGGCCCAAAAGTCCTCCATCCGCATAGCAGCAAAAACAGGCAGAGGGAGATCAGAAAAAGTGTCAAATCCAATAGAACAGAGAACGATGGCCCAAACAGAACCCTAGGCCTTCTTCGTTTCCCCACGGGCATTCACTTCTCTTCAAGCTCGGGATTAGCGAAACATGGATCCGACGCCCATCTCTTTTTCCACTTTGCAAGGCTGAGAGACTTTACCAATTGAGAAAAAAAAAGCATGAGCAGGATCAGCAGAGGGCGCCCTTTACTGGTTCTGAAGTGTGACCTTTTTAAGATGTACCCTGAAAGGCCCCTGGCCCGGACGGCTATCCAGCCCACTTTTTTTCAGCGAAGGTGGGATTTCTATGGTGATGAGGTTAGTGACTTCAGTTACCTTCTCGTCGGTGCCGGAGAGCCGAAACCGCTAACCGAAACAAGACATATTCACTTTGACCACAGCCACCCGCACTTGCCTACCCGACTGGCTATTTTAGCTATTCTCTCTTCAACCTCAAGGGATGCCTGCTCAATTCCATTTATGGTCCGATCTAGCAAAATTATTAACATAGTTCAAATCGGGACGAGGAAAAGAAGGCATAGGAGTGGCAGATGCACGATCACTTGTAAAGTCCTATGAGCCAGGTTTATTGAGATAAGATCAAATATCACTCTTCTTTGCCCTTCACTGTCATCCGTCTGCTTGACGAAATCAATTAACCCAGCGTCTGTTGAATGAAAGTTCTCCGAGATTTCTCGTAAGGAGTGCTACATAAGCATATGCTAAAGGGGGAGGAATCCATTTATTATTTCTTTCTTAGCCTGGGCCCAACTATGTATAGAAATCTATCTATTATTGCCTGCATTGACAGCAAAGTAAACTCTCGCTGATAATGGAATTGATCCGCCGGGGTGAGTGATTTTCTTAGGACTGTCAAAAGAGCTCAAGTTTGGCTGATAGCGAACTCCACCAAACGTGATACCCTCCCCAATGGGGGATTGACCCGAGTATCGTGTATGTAGTCTGCGCTGGTGAATGGAAGCCCCCGCCGCAAAAAAGAAGTGGCTCTTCCCACGGCTCTGTCACCTAGGCACCTAAATAAAGTAAAGATGGGATCCCTGACCAATAGATTAAGCTATCCAATGAGTTAGGAACCTTTTTTCTTCCCCCTTCTCTTCTCCGCTTTGCTCTGTTACTCCTTTTGCAGATGGTTGGTCACCACTCTTAGGCTTTTTGTTCTCTGCTTGTGGTGGGTCTACAATCTTGATCCGGTGCTGACTTAATAGGGAAACCTACCCAGAAAATGCCCCCTTTTCCGGTCCGGTTAACAAAGCCTGTAAACCAAGAGGCCCTGTTCCCGGTAAGAAATATAGTGAAATTGTCTTTCCCATTCTTTCCCCTGATCCTGCTACGAAGAAAGATGCTCATTTCTTAAAATATCCCATATATGTAGGGGGAAACCGAGGAACCAGCCCAGCAATAGGCAAGGACTGGCTGAAATCCCTTTACGGATCCAGTCTATCCGTATCTGTTGTCCCTTCCGCAGCCCCGGCCCAAGAAATGCAGCAAAGCAAGTCGTCTTTGGTTTGGAGCGAAATTCCACAAGGGGACAAGTGAATCATCGCTTTTGGGCGCAGGCAGCCCTCTACCATCCATCCCATTGCATTCCTCTCGTAGAGTACTGTACCGTCTCAGTCCTCACTTGTATTAACTTCATGAGTGAAGAGATAGACAAGGTGGTGAAAAGCATGAAACCAAATACTGCTCCAGGTCCAGATGGCGCCTCCTTACTAAAAAGGAATAGAATCAAGTTATTTTTACCAAAGAAGTCCCGCTCTGACGGCCCGACGAGTCATCTACTAAAAAGGACCCTCCCCACTGTGCGCCCCTCCTTGAATTATTCGGTCATGCAATACTTTTTTAATACTACAGAAAGAGAGGGATTCGAACCCTCGGTAAACAAAAGTCTACATAGCAGTTCCAATGCTACGCCTTGAACCGCTCGGCCACCCGAGATCAATGGGTTTCCACTTATGCCCGGACCGGAAGTAGCATATATGAATTAAAGGGAGATCTAATCAACCGAGCTGGGTGAGGATTCCGAGATTATGTATTGGTCAAATGGATTCTACAAGAAAAGGCGGGCAAAGGTAGTTCAGGGGTCAATTCTTGGAGTGGGGGATGGATCCTAAAGAGTTCACCTATCCCAATAACAAAGAAACCAGACTTAAATGATCCTGTATTAAGAGCTAAATTAGCTAAAGGGATGGGACATAATTATTACGGGGAACCCGCATGGCCCAACGATCTTTTATATATTTTTCCAGTAGTAATTCTAGGTACTATTGCATGTAATGTCGAACCCTTCCTTTTATTAAGATTCGAATTCTTATTCCTATTATTATCTAATTATTCTTTTTTTCATGTATATGCGTCAGACACAATCTACTAATTTGAGCTTCTTGGATTCCAAACCAGAAAGAAGGATCGCACACAAGAAAATAGAGTTGGAATGAAAGATGGGGTAAAGATGAACTTTATTCTCCTAGCTTCTCTCCATCCAGCAAGTTACTCTCTTTCAGGTGTGCGAAGGTAGGCTCAAGCGTTGATTCTGCTCGTGAGCGTAATGGTATAAGCCTGCCTGACTGTGAGATCGACTGGTCGAACAGAGACGAAAGTCGGCCATAGTGATCCGGGAGTCCCGTGTGGAAGGGCTCTCGCTCAACGGATCAAAGGTACGCCGGGGATAACAGGCTGATGACTCCCAAGAGCTCTTATCGACGGAGTCGTTTGGCACCTCGATGTCGACTCATCACATCCTGGGGTTGAAGAAGGTCCCAAGGGTTCGGTTGTTCGCCAATGAAAGTGGTACGTGAGTTGGGTTTAGAACGTCGGCGAGCAAGGTATTTTTGAATTTCCTCAAATTGATGAATCAATGAAGTAGTTGAATTGAAGTAAATGTGCCTACTTCGTCTGCTGACATAAAAACATCCCTTTCCATGTCTTCGGATACAACCCAAAAAGGCTTGCCTGTTCTTACTGCATAAACCCTGCGTGCCCCTTTTTCTGACTAGCTTCTTGTGAAAAGCATTTCAGGCACGAGCACACCTGATGAACTCAGAAACCTTTTTGATTTCCCATATGGAGAAAAAGCTACCTTCAATCCATAGTGCCATCTTTCTCTTAAAATGACATTAGTTATGCTTTCTTCAAGATCGAGATCATCTAAGACCTATGTCTGATCCCGTCCAATAGCAGGTTTAGTGAGCACCACAGACCAATCCACCCTTCTCAAAGGAATCGTACGTGAGACTCTCGCCTCATACGGCTCCGTCCTGGAATCTGGACCCCCCTTTTCCTTTGACCAACGGGTCCTCGATAGACTGTCACCTGCTTCAAGGTATCTTGCTTGTGAAAGCCGAACAAAGAAGAAAAGAACGAAATGGCGGTTCATCAGTAGTCAAAGGTGCAGACTTCATTCTTTGTTTCCTTCATCCTCTACCATTACGTTTTGCTTTTTAGGACTACCTAAAGGAAAGGAATAGAATGATCCATAGTCGTACCGCATTTGTGCTTAAGAAAAGGCTTTCTTGTCCGGGGTCTATATCCACTTTTAATACACCACGCACCCCACTACCAAAAACTCTCAATTGAAGTCAACCTTACTATACTCGCTTGTAGGAGATCATCGCTCAGAAGGGCGTTCTTTCGCTAGAAAAACAAGAGTTTGAAGATCACCCAACCCACCCATCTTTCTTAAAAAGGAAGAGAGGGTGCGCCCCCCCAGAGAGAACCCCATTCTTTCAAGAAAGTTCTAATTAATTATGTAGAAAAAGAAATAAGGAAAATAGGAGTGCGGGTGAGCTCAACCTCGAACCAAACAAGCAACGGATTGAGCAACTAGCACGAAAGCCGTTGCACGTTAGCGCATCCGTTTTCTTGCTCCATCGTTATTAGTTTCTATTCTCTCCCTGCATGAACCTCGGTCCAATCAATTTGTTTGGAATTGGGGTTAGGACCGGTTAGAACTCCCATTTCCGATCGGAGGTTTGAGCTGCTATGGCAAGCTTTTTTTCCGAATAGTGGGTATGGGGAACCCACCGTACCAACACGATTGGCTGGTGTTGCTGATAGGATCAGGTAACAGCTTCATTTCTTTTCAGAAGCTCAAACACAGTGTTTTCCAATATAGAAGCGGAGTAGTTCTTGTGCAATCTAGGCATAGGGCTACTAGAATCCATCAAACGAGAAGACCGTGCGAGGCAGCCCGTGATAGTAGTACTCGAATGGTGGTAAATCTAGCCGAAATAAACGAATTCCGGTGAAACCAAGGCGAATTTCTGAGCCAGCAGTGGGAAAAAGATGCCAAGTATTGAGATGCAACATTATGAATGGTGAGGTGAAAGCTGGAAAGCCAATAGCCAGAATTCTTTTGGCAATAGTGGAATAGCCAGCTAATACTGGTGCAAGCTCGGGTATCGAGCAACACTACCTGGGTACGAATGTCATGTTCAAAGCAGGTTTCTCTAGACACCTTGGAAAATATCACTGACGAGCTCAATTTCAAACCAGTTAGAAAAGCGTCCCCCGGGAGTTTCGCAGTAGTAGATGACGTTCCTGGTACTAGTAGTCCATATATAAACATCTCCCCATGAAGGGAAGGTGCTATAGTATCTAACTAAGAAAAAAGTAGGTTGTGAAATGATAGGAAATATGCCATGCAGAAAATCCAGGAAATATTTCCTTGATTTTCGGATGACCCGGCTTATCTTTGCAGTTATCCTTATTTAGCAGAATCTAGTGAGTGTTCCATTAAAAGGAAAGAGAGCTATTCGTTGTAGGATTGATCCAGACAACCCAACCTAAGTCACACATTCCCTCTCTTTATCGGGATTTCCTTCAACGGGTTTCAAAAGTGAGTTCTAGGGCAGATTCGTCTAAAGAAACAGGGCTTGTCTGTATCTTACTCTATCTTGTTTTTTAGTATTATCTAAAATAACTGATGAATTATGAATTTTCCATAACTTAGGCTACAAACGAGTGAGGTAAACCCATCTCGGTCGAATAATTCGTATCTTTAGACCATTCTGTTATGATCCAAAAAGAAAAAAGAAAGGTTTAACAAGCCATGAGAAAATAGAGTAAAGTAACCATACGTTCTGTTTGCATAACGTGTATACGCCACGCCATACAATCGAAATAGAAACATGGGACGATTCCAGGATATTAGGGGAAGCAGTGAGTGGAGATTCCCCTGCGGAGAGCCGGATGAGGGGAGACCCTCACGTCCGGTTCGGAGGGCGGGGATAAGAAGATGCGAATCAGGAAAAGGGAGACGAGTTCCAGTTGTTAGAAAGACCAGTACCCGGAAAAGCAAGTCGGAAGGGGATCCGGATGTTCAGTGCTTAAAGAAAAAAGATAGGTGTTGCTCTGTTGTTTGCTTTGAGGTTTCCCCTAGTTGGGGAGACCGTGGCAAGCTAGAACCAAGTTTTCTAGGTATCAATTCCAATTTAAGTCAATGATCCTCATTTTCTCCAACATTAAGAAGATTATTGGTAAGGTGACCAACCATCACGCAGGGAATCTCTGGATCTATGCTTATTTTCAACTCCCCGAAGCATTTCGTCGCTTGCTACGCCCTTCCTCGTCTCTGGGACAACTAACAATTTCTACTTCCTCGAACAAGAGCTTGCTTTTAGTTCACGTTAGCTACATTCGTTTTAATAGAAAGATGGGAAAGGCTTTGAACAAGAGGAACTGCCGTCTAGTTGAGTTTGATCATTCTCTCTTTCTATCTCTCTTTCTTTCAAGAGCTGAATAAGGGCATATCCACAAAGGAGAGAGAAATCGGACTTTCTTCTTTACGGAAAATTGACCATGAAAAAGGGCAATTTCCCTTAGCAACGAAAAAAAGTACCAAGTTGCCCCATGCTGAAAGTCAGTGGTCTAGGCCGCTTTCCTTGACTTTGAGTAGGGTAGACTTCATCCGAGACACATGGGTTCTTTTGCCTATTGGACATCAATGGTATCGGAGTGCGCCTCTTAACGAGGGTGATTTAAGTGCAACGAAATGTACCGGTGGTTCGCGAAGCATCTGGCTTACCGGTCATAGCAAATGGTTATCCATTAAGCGGAGGAAATAGTAATAAAAAGAAAAAGGCTTATGCTCCTTTATCTTAAAAGAACGGACTAAGCCGTACGACAACTTAAGGAATCTTTAGATTTGGCGGCTATAGACTCAAAGGGCACAGACAGGCTGCTGGTACTTTTTTTTTAGCTAACTAAAGTCCAACTGCTTCAATTTGTGATGAAAGGTCGACTAGTTTTCACCGAGCAAAGATTTCTGAGCTAGGAATCAGAGGAAATGCTCTGACTCAAATCCAGATACAATTTGATATGTCGGAGACCTGTGTGACTCATATCAGAAGAGCCAACCCGAAAGCACTTGCTTCAAAGAAGCAGCAGTTACCAAGAAATTCCTGTTTCAAGTCAGTATATCTCGATAGAACCAATTCCAATCCAGGTAGTGTGAACCATTCTAGGTCCCACTAATTGTTGAATAGTTGGTTTGAGTTTTTTTTTTTTTGGATCCATGCAAGCCATTTCCAGTTGAAGTCATAAGGTACCATCCTGAACAGGTCGATTGCAATAAGTGCTTCATCCTAGCCTGCAAAAGACACTTCAAACCAGATGCCAACATATTCAACGTCGAATTCAAGTTCAGATAACATCTTACGGAATCGAAAGTGCTCAGGCGCTAAGCCTGTTAAGGTTTATCGGTTACAAAAGTCACTCGGCATACCGAGGCAAATTTAAAGTATCAAGCACAAAAGTTTTTTACCCGTCTTGCGGAGGGTTGGAAGGTGCAACAAATTCATCCAGGTCGATTCCATCTGCAATCCGAGTGGCAGCAGCGATGAAGGTCTCCACGAAAGATCGGAAATCATGCTTCTTGGTGTTGGCCACCTTAAGGGCTGCCAGTTTGTCCTCTCGCGCCTCCTTGCAGTGAACACGGGCCAGAGACAGAGCAACATCTGCGCCGCACCTGGCAGAAGACTTCTTCCATTCTTGCACTCGACTTGGAATCTCGTTCAGTCGAGTCATCAGAGACTCGAGGTCGTTCTAAAGCGTCTCCCTTGGCCAGAGTGTTGTGTCGATGCGGGAAGTTGCGACCTTCAGCCTTGCGAGATAGTCGACAAACAGCAGCAACGCGAGATTCAAGTCGGAGCACATTCATGGCGACTTCGTCTTTCACAGGAGAGTTGATGGGGTCCAGGTTTATTTCCAGTCGACCAGTCTCCTCTTCAAAGTTCTGGCAGAACTCTGCAAGCACAACCCCAAAGTCAAGACAACAGTCTGATGGCGAAATCTTAGTTAAAATGTCTATTTGATACAAAAATTACCTTCAAGCATGAGGAATAGCTTCTTGGTGAGTCCTCCCAGATAAGCCTCCAGATCATTCTTCTTTCCCACCAACTCACTGGCCTTCTCACTCAAGGCAATCTTGTCACTCTTCAGTCGACTGACCTCCTTGTTGGCCGCATCAAGAGCAGCTTTCAGATTGGTATTTTCCTCTTCAAGCTTGGTGATTGAAGCCAGCTTCTCATCTGCGAGCTTGGTCTTCTCTAAAGCCGCTTTCTGCACCTCAGCCAAGTCAAGGTCTTTCTTCTTCAGAGCATCCCTCAGTTTGTCTGCAAAGTCACAGTGAGATCAGACTCTGAAACAGACGAGAGGCAAAAGCAGTCGTCGAGGTTCTCACCAAACATACCTTTTGCCTCCTCCTTTGACTTCGTGAAGTTCTCCTGGACAAGTTTCAGATCAAGCTCGAGCTGGATTTGCTTGTTCTCCAACTCAGTGTAACGAGCCGCAAGCTCGCAAGATTTCTGCGAAGAACCAATCGACAGATGTCAAAAATAGTTCACTTCCGAGTGACTAAGGAAAAATCATAGCATTTCTAAGACTACAGCCGAATATAAACATTCGACCATAGTCTCGGGGACTACACCCAGTGGGTGCACTCAGCGTGCCCCCACTAGTTCTATCAGTTAGAGTCGATCAGTCGACCAACAAATAGCCAAAAAAAGAGAGAGATGTTCTTCAGACTGTAGTTGACTGCCAGCAGTCGACCACAGTCTCGGGGACTACACCCAGTGGGTGCACTCAGCGTGCCCCCACCGGTCTATGAATCCATTCGACCTGATCGAGTAAAGAAAAAGCTTAAGACATAAAGACTATGGTCGACTGCCAGCAGTCCACCATAGCCTTGGGGACTACACCCAGTGGGTGCACTCAGCGTGCCCCCACTAATCCGGAATTTCAATCGACGCACCCAGTGGGTGTACGACAGATGCTAAGATTTTCAGAAAGAAGGATTTTCAGATATCATATCCTAACAGAACAGGCGGTGACCGACTGACCTGAACATTGCTCTGAAGAGCTGAACTGGCGTCATAAGCCGCCTGACTAGCGTCTCGGATTGCCTTCACTTGCTCCATCATGACCCCTGCCTGGCGTATTGCTTCTTTAGCAGCACTGTCTTGGTCTTCTGGGATGTGGTGGGTCGAGAAAAGTGAAGGCTGAGCAGCACTCGACGATGAAGGGCGAGCACTCGTCAGCGGCACCGCAAAGGATACGGTAGGCCGAGTGACATTGCCCCCCTCCACAACCAACGTCTCGGGTGCTGACACGTCCTAGGTCGCCTTGCTAGCAGACGCTTTCCTGTTCCTCCTCTGCCTCAGTGGTTCCTCGTCATCGTCGTCAGGAAGGTCAATAACGACGTTAGATGGAGCTGCAGAAAAGAGTCAAAATTAAAGACAAAGAGCCAACCGACTGAAGACGGAATTACAAAAGTCATACCAGGTTTTGAAGTGACAGCATCTTCCATCTCGTGATCTTCAGGTCTGGTCGAGGTGTCAGAAGTAGCAGCACTGCAATTCCCGAAGTCAGTCGGTCAGCTCACGAATCGGCCAAGAATAAATTCATGTGAAACAAGAAAACTCAAGTTACACCATTACCATGAGATAGTGGGGATCACCATCTTCATCTTCGGCAAGACTGTCGGTGTCAAAACCGGCGGATCTCGGGTAGGGGGTCCCAAACTGTGCGTCTAGGCGGATGGTAACAGGAGACAAGGGACACGATGTTTTTACCCAGGTTCGGGCCCTCTCGATGGAGGTAAAACCCTACTCCTGCTTGATTAATATTGATGATATGGGTAGTACAAGAGTAGATCTACCACGAGATCAAGGAGGCTAAACCCTAGAAGCTAGCCTATGGTATGATTGTTGTAATGGTTGTTCGTCCTACGGACTAAAACCCTCCGGTTTATATAGACACCGGAGAGGGCTAGGGTTACACAGAGTCAGTTACAATGGTAGGAGATCTACATATCCGTATTGCCAAGCTTGCCTTCCACGCCAAGGAAAGTCCCATCCGGACACGGGACAAAGTCTTCAATCTTGTATCTTCATAGTCTTGGAGTCCGGCCGATGATGATAGTCCGGCTATTCGGACACCCCCTAGTCCAGGACTCCCTCAGTAGCCCCTGAACCAGGCTTCAATGACGACGAGTCTGGCGCGCATATTGTCTTTGGCATTGCAAGGCGGGTTCTTCCTCCGAGTAATTCATAGGAGATTGTGAACACCAGGATAGTGTCTGGCTCTGTAAAATAAATTCCACATACCACCGTAGAGAGAATAATATGTACACAAGTTCAATCTGCTGACGTACTTTGTGGTGTGATGTCACACCACTACCAAGCCTTTACTTGAATCATTTTTATTATACCACCTCAGCGCATTTAGCGAAGCGGTTTCCTTGGCACGTCTTGTCGAAGCAGAGATCGTGTTCCCCTTATTCCGGGATTCCCATCAATACGGACGTGGGTAACCCAACCGCGCCATTGATTGCGGCGCTTGGGAGATAAGCGAGTTTTACCAGGCCGGTGGGGACGCATAGTCTTCGTCCGCCCATATATATAAGGGGATAAGGATCCACCTTTTTTACCTACGCCTTCTTCCTCCTTTGCTTATCCATCTCCGCGCACTCGAGCTCCAGCGCCCAAGTCCGCACACCTCGCCTCAACCTTCTCCAGCCATGTCCGGAGCGGGAGGCAAGTGGATGGCCTCCTCCGTTACGGAGGGGCACATCGAGAAGCTGCGCGGCGCCGGATACCTATCCAGCGACATCGCGCACCGGCTGTCCGACGAGGGGCAGCTCATCCCCACCCCCAGGCCCCATGAGAGGGTCGTATTTCTTCCCCACTTCCTCCGCGGACTGGGCTTCCCACTTCATCCCTTCGTCCGGGGGCTCATGTACTACTACGGCATGGACTTCCACGATCTGGCGCCAAACTTCATCCTCAACATCTCAGCATTTATCGTCGTGTGCGAGGCCTTCCTCTGCATCCAGCCTCACTTCGGCTTGTGGCTAAAGACCTTCAATGTCAAGCCGAAGGTGGTGAAGGGCGTCCAAGCGGAGTGCAGAGGCGCCATGGTGGGCAAAATGCCCAACGTCACCTGGCTCAAGGGCGCCTTCGTGGAGTCCATCAAAGGGTGGCAATCGGGATGGTTCTACAACACCGAGCCGTGTGACCCTAAATGGGCAGCGGCCCCCGAGTTCAGATCTGGTACCCCCATGCAGCTCACCTCCTGGAAAAGAGAAGGGCTTGCTATGGGGTAGTTCAGAGGAGCTGACCGGACTCCAGTCCTGTCTCCAGACCCTGGTGAACAAGAAGCTTAAGCTTGTCAATGTGATCCAGGTCATGCTCGTCTGTCGGATTCTCCCCTGCCAACAACGGGCCTTCAATCTGTGGGAGTTTGATCCGGCACAGCACTGGACCCTTAGCGGGCTCTTCGACACAACGTACGAAGCTGCCTGGAGGGTGTTGTTCAAGGGCGGAGAAGCCCCCGCATCCGCAACTGAAGATCGCGGATTCAGCACGCAGCGCCCGGCTGGCGCGGTAAGCTATGTTATCCTTTATGGGACACTCATTTCTTTCACAGTTTGACTCTATGTGGGATCTAAAACTCCCAACGCCTTTAATAGGACTGGCAGAGGGCGTCCGGACAGGTTAACTGTCCGGCTCCCCTTCCCGAAGACCCAGTGGACACCCGTTTAACGGGGCTGCTGGTTCCAGCCCTTTACGTGGTGCCGGAGAAGAAGGTCAGGAAGAAAGCCACGGGAACCCGAAGGAGTTCCCGGCACCAGGTGATATCGGACTCATCATCCGATGACTCCGAGGCGGACTCCTCCCCTGAGGAGGAGGAGAAAGAGGCCTCTTCCCCAGCGGGGGGAGAGAAGAAGAGGAAGGCCTCCCCAATGGGGGCGGCCGAAGGGTCCAAGAAAGGACGGACCCTTTCTCCGGATTGCTCCGCCAACGCCGACGACGGCGACGAGGAGCGGCCCTCTAGGGCCAAGCCCCTGGCAAGATCGTAAGTGTCCGAATTCCTGGATGATTTATAATTTCTCTTTTTTCCACGTGGTGTCCTTCTAATGCCGCATACAACCTGTAGTCCGGCCAAGGACGATCTTCCCGCTTCATCGAGCGGGTCCTTGGCTCCGTCGGATATGGATTCCCTTCCGACCGCCTCCACCCCTCGTGATGCTGATGACGCTGAGGTGGGATCCCAGGAGGGGACCCACCAGGAGGGGGAGGCTCCGGAGGTGCCACAGGGCAACCTCCCGGACTTTGCACCGGACTCCGCACCGGAACCCGCAGTGGTTCTAGAGTCCGGCAGGCGGCCCCTTCGTAAGAAGGGCAAGACTGTGACACCGGCGGCCGCCGTCCAACCGGAGGCGCCGGATAACTTGTTGGAGGCGCTCAACGGCGCTTCCATCGAAGAAGAACACCGCACTGTCATGAGTGCAGTTATTCAGAAGGTTCAGCTCGCCAAGAGTGGGCTGACCGAAGCCTGCAGCAGCCTTCTAACAGGCTTTGAGATAAGAATTTTAAGGCATGTAATATAATACCGCATAGACAGTAGCCCCTGATGCTCGGTTCGGTGTTCGGAAAGAAAAACCGGACTGAGGATCTTACAAAGATATACGCAGGAGTTCTAAAAAGTATATGTCAATATGGGATTGCAGGCTGCGCTGCTGACCTCTGCCGCACTGACTGCGTAGGTCGATGCTTTGAAGCAGAACCTCGAGCGGTCCGAGAGCGAGCTCGGCCGTGCCAAGAAGCATCTCGAGGACAAGGAAGGTGAGTGACACCATATTGAATTTGTACCTTACAGAAAAGGATTTTGGTTGCAATAGAAATAACAAGGATAACGTGGGTACTCCAAGGGCCACGAACAAGGTGGCGACCCTGAAGGAGGCTGTGTCCGCGGCCGAACGTAATGCGGCCACGGAACGAGCTGAGCGAGAGAAACAGGAGGCGCGGGTGGCGGAGGTTAAGTAAGAGCTCCAGGATCTCGTGGAAAAGCATGAGAGTTTGGAGCGCGACTCGATGACTCGAGAGTCCGAGCTTGCATCGGCTCTTGAGAGTGCCAAGGCCGCTAAGGCCGAAGCCCATAAGGCCCTCCAGGAGATTGAGGCGGTGAAGAAAATAGCGGCGGGTAAGGCATTTTTCATGCAAAGCAAGCATGTGAATGTGAATTACCTGTTACTTACCCGAATTCGGAGCTCTCCAGGAGCGTTTGCAGATCTGCCTCGCAGCGTGTCCGATGCTGCCGCATTCTACCGGGTCGAGGAGGGGAGCTCGACGGAGAAGGTCTTCTGGTCTCAGTATGCTGAGGCCGGACATCCGGTGCCCCTTAGCGACCAGCTGAAGCAGCTGGTCGAGCTCCACAAGGTAGCCGAACAGGCCATGAAGGGCCTCATAGTTCGGCTGTGGCCCAAGGAGGCCATGCCTGGGAGCTACTTTGGCCTAGTGCGGCGGCTGGTGGATGCGTGTCCCTGGGTGGAAGTCGTCAAGCAGTCCGCCTGCATTGAAGGTGCCCGTCGGGCCCTATCCCGTGCAAAAGTGCACTGGGGCAGGATGGACACTGAGAAGCTTCTGACGGACGCGCCACCGGCGGGCAAGGAGTATCGCACGCCTGAAATGTATTATAAGAGTGTCCTGAAGGGAGCCCGCATGATTGCGGATTAGTGCACCAAGGATGTAATATTTGAGTAAAATCGCATTATGTTATCCTGTGCGCTGAAAACTGTGTTCATATGCACTAAGCAACGCTTATTAATTTAAAATATTACCTTCTGTGCGGCCGTTTATCAAATCTGAGAGATGGCAAGTCGTCGGCTTCAGCCCCCATGCCGCTAGTGCTGGGGTGTTCGGGATAAACTTGAGCGCTCTTGTTCCGATGTTTGGGTCCATCTAGGGAGGCGCTCAACACAACGAACGAGGCAACTGGACTTATAATGCTTGAACACTCTCACTTAGCCATAGAATTCTATTATTTTAAATTTCGGCGAAGCCCCTAGTGTTCGGAAGACCGAGTTCGGGGCGCTATCCACGCCTGGGCCGGACAAAGCCGGTTCCTCGCTCTAAGCGGCATAAGTCTTTAGGGACTCGAAAAAACCTCTCGAACAGCGACCAGCTCTCGCCTTATCATGACGGTCAGTTTTAGCTTTCTCCACAGAGGCGCTCTCCCAGCTCAACCGGGGCGCAATCGCAGTGGTTCTCCCAGTGCTACCTTAGCCGATAAAACGGAACGTAAGGTACCAAAACATGGGAGCCGGGCAAACCCAACTATTGAACCAAGACATGATTCGAAACCGATGCATATAATGCTATAAGTTCGGGGTGCCGCACTTGTGAAAGTGTTCGGACTTATTACACCATAGTGCGGGGAAATTAAGCCCCTGGTGTATTCGGTCGTACCAAAGTGTACGGATGCAGGCTGTCATAGATGAACATATATATGAGAAGGAAATGCAATTATAAGCAAAAAGCGATGCATTGTTTATTCAAAAATACTGCCATTAATGCAGAGCGATACAAATAGTGCGGTAAGCAAGGGATTGGACTATTTTAACATGTCCCCCTCCAGGGGTAGGCTGCGGAATGGTGTATTAAACAGATTTAATGCTCGTAACGGAGAGCACCTAAGTGTTCGTCATAGCCTTTCTCCTTCCCTGGCTGTTGCATCGTGAGTTCGGCAGGTCTACTGCCGGACAAGGCCTCTGGTGAACGGAGTCCTGTGGGTAAGAAAAAAGAAAAAGGAAAAGACCGACATACTTGGGAGCCCCTGGTGTGGTTAAGCCGCACTTTGGGCCTGTCGTGGTCGTGCCCCTCCCCCTATGCCCATGGTATCTCCAGAGCGTAATGATGTACGCGAAGGACTAGTCTTGTAATTATGCAAGGGCTGGGGTTGGGGCCGCATTGCTACGCGTGCTAGGAACGTGCCAGGTGGTCTTGTTGTATGTTACTCCGGGCGCGTTTGGTCGTGTCCGGTCGCTTAACGGCCGGACTCGAAAATTGCCTTAAGCTGCTGTGTGCTCCTCCGTTCGGAGGGAGCGTTCAGTGTTTCCGTTGACCGTGATGACTCCTCGAGGGCCTGGCATCTTGAGCTTGAGGTATGCGTAATGCGGCACCGCGTTGAACTTTGCAAACGCGGTCCGTCCGAGCAGAGCGTGATAGCCACTACGGAACGGGACTATGTCGAAGATTAACTCCTCGATTCGGAAGTTATCCGGGGATCCGAAGGCCACTTCCAGTGTGACTGAGCCTGTACAATTGGCCTCTACACCTGGTATGACGCCTTTGAAGGTCGTCTTTGTAGGTTTAATCCTTGAGGGGTCTATGCCCATCTTGCGCACTGTATCCTGATAAAGCAGGTTCAGGCTGCTGCCGGCGGCGGTCAGGACTCTGGTGAGGTGAAATCCATCAACGATTGGGTCTAAAACCAATGCGGCGAATCTGCCATGGCGGATACTGGTGGGGTGATCCCTTCGATCCAAAGTGATCGGGCAAGAGGACCATGGATTGAACTTCGGGGCGACTGGCTCCATCGCGTATACATCCCTAAGTGCACGCTTCCGCTCCCTCTTCGGTATGTGGGTTGCGTATATCATGTTTACCGTCCGTACTTGTGGGGGAAACCCTTCTGTCCTCTATTGTTCGGCGGCCGTGTCTCTTCCTCGTCATCGCTATGCAGCCCCTTGTCATTGTTTTTGGCAATTAACTTGCCTGCCTGCTTAAATACCCAACAATCCCTGTTGGTGTGATTAGCTGGCTTTTCGGGGGTGCCATGTATCTGGCAAGAGTGGTCGACTATTCAGTCAAAATTGGACGGACCCGGAGTAGTTCTTTTGAATGGCTTTTTCCGCTGACCGGGTTTGGAGCCTCTGAATCCGGCGTTGACTGCCGTATCCTCAGTGTTATCGCTGTTAACGCGGCGTTTGGTTTTGTTTCGACCCGACCTGCCATTGCGGTCCTTGGTATCCGGACTGCCAGAATTTTTGATGAGGTTGTTACTGCGGGCTAGCCAGCTGTCCTCCCCCGCACAGAAGCGGGTCATGAGTGATGTGAGGGCTGCCATGGATTTCGGCTTTTCCTGTCCTAGGTGCCGGGCCAGCCACTCGTCGCGGATGTTATGTTTGAAGGCTGTGAGGGCCTCTGCATCCGGACAGTCGATGATTTGATTTTTCTTTGTTAAGAACCGTGTCCAGAACTGTCTGGCCGATTCGTCTGGCTGCTGAATTATGTGGCTTAGGTCATCGGTGTCTGGTGGTCGCACATCTGTGCCCTGGAAGTTGTCAAGGAATGCGGCTTCCAGGTCCTCCCAACACCCAATTGACTCTGCTGGCAAGCTGTTAAGCCAATGCCGAGCTGGTCCTTTAAGCTTGAGTGGGAGATATTTGATGGCGTGAAGATCGTCGCCGCGGGCCATGTGGATATGAAGGAGATAGTCTTCGATCCAAACCGCGGGGTCTGTTGTGCCATCGTAGGATTCAATGTTCACGGGTTTAAACCCTTCAGGGATTTGATGATCCATTACCTCATCTGGGAAGCATAGTGGGTGTGCGGCGCCTCTGTATTGGGCAATATCACGACTTAGCTCGAGCGAGCTTTGTCTACTGTGTTCGGCCCGGCCGGAGTTGCTGTATCCGGCGCGACGGTAGTCGTCTCGCATCGTGGGGCGCCCACGTGATTCGTAGATCGATCTTGATTGTCTTGCCTTGTCCTCCAATATGTCTCGGAAGTCCGGCGCATTCCCCCGTGGCTTCGTACTTTTCGAGCGGTGCCGGGGTACGGTCCTGATGGAGGTCCTAGAGGCCTCTCTGTCGCGGCCACGAGGTGGTCGGTCTGCCGCATTGTGCGCTGGTGATGAAGGTTTATATGCCTCCTCCTCTAATCGGGGGAGCAACTTGCGTTTTGGGTAGCTTTTGGAGGGGCGTTCGAGTTCATACTCTTCGGCCGCAAGGACTTCAGTCCATCTGTCGGCTAGCAGGTCTTGATCGGCTCGGAGCTGTTGCTGCTTTTTCTTTAGGCTGTTTGCTGTGGCCATAAGCCTGCGTTTAAAACGCTCTAGTTCGACGGGATCCTCGGGCACGACGAATTCGTCGTCGTTGAGGCTTTCCTCGTCTCCGGAGGGAGGCATGTAATTATCATCCTCTACCTCTTCGTCTGCCGCTCTCTCGTGAGGGCTGGCTTCTCCATCCTCCTGTGCTGAATCTTGCTGGAGGGGGTTATCTTCGGCACTCTCTGGGGTGTTATTATCCCCGGTGCCGGAATCTCCATTCTTGCTGTGGTGGGATTTAGAGCGGCGCCGCTGACGCCGGCGCTTGGGCTGTTTCTTAGAGGAATCTGCCTCTGCTGCTTCTTCGCCATTCCCATCTGAGGGAGTCCTGGACTAGGGGGTGTCCGGATAGCCGGACTATCATCGTCGGCCGGACTCCAAGACTATGAAGATGCAAGATTGAAGACTTCGTCCCGTGTCCGGATGGGACTTTCCTTGGCGTGGAAGGCAAGCTTGGCGATACGGATATGTAGATCTCCTACCATTGTAACCGACTCTGTGTAACCCTAGCCCTCTCCGGTGTCTATATAAACTGGATGGTTTTAGTCCGTAGGACACACAACCATTACAACAATCATACCATAGGCTAGCTTCTAGGGTTTAGCCTCCTTGATCTCGTGGTAGATCCACTCTTGTACTACCCATATCATCAATATCAATCAAGCAGGAGTAGGGTTTTACCTCCATCGAGAGGGCCCGAATCTGGGTAAAAAACATCGTGTCCCTTGTCTCCTATTACCATCCGCCTAGACCCACAGTTCGGGACCCCCTACCCGAGATCCGCCGGTTTTGACACCGACATTGGTGCTTTCATTGAGAGTTCCTCTGTGTCGTCGCCGATAGGCTTGATGGCTTCGTCAATCAACAACAACGCCGTCCAGGGTGAGTCTTTTCTCCCCCGGACAGATCTTCGTGTTCGGCGGCTTCGCACTGCGGGCCAATTCACTTGGCCATCTGGAGCAGATCGAAAGCTACGCCACTGGCCATCAGGTCAGATTTGGAAGCCTAAACTTCACGACTGACGTCCGCGGAGACTTGATCTTTGATGGATTCGAGCCACAGCCAAGCGCGCTGCACTGTCACGATGGGCATGACTTAGCTCTACCGCCGGACAGTACCCTGGAGGCCGCACACGAGTCCACTCCGACCCATAGTTCGGAGCTGACCGTGCAGATCGAGGACAGGTGGCTGGACACCGCCTCGGGGGCTGCAACTTCCACGGTGATGGAGCCGAATACCGACCTTGTCCTTTGCAAAGCTCGTGACTCCGAGGTGCCGGACTCCTTGCTGGACTCCGAACCTCCCGCGCCCCTGCCGATCAAATCCGATTGGGCGCCGATCATGGAGTTCGATGCTGCGGACATCTTTCAGCACTCACCCTTTGGCGACATCCTGAATTCGCTAAAGCATCTCTCGTTATCAGGAGAGCCCTGGCCGGACTACGGTCAGGATGGTTGGGATGCGGACGATGAAGAAATTCAAAGCCCACCCACCACCCACTTTGTAGCCACTGTCGACGATCTAACCGACATGCTAGACTACAACTCCGAAGACATCAACGGTATGGACGACGATGCCAGAGACGATCAAGAACCAGCGCCTGTGGGGCACTGGAAGACCACCTCGTCATACGACATATACATGGTGGACACCCCAAAGGATGGGGACGGCGAAGAAGCAGCGGAGGCAGATTCCTCTAAGAAACAGCCCAAGCGCCAACGTCAGCGGCGCCGCTCTAAATCCCGCCACAACAAGAATGGAGATTCTGGCACCGGAGACAATAACACCCCAGAGTGCCGAAGACAACCCCCTCCAGCAAGATTCAGCACAGGAGGACGGAGAAGCCAGCCCTCAAGAGAGAGCGGCAGATGAGGAGATAGAGGATGACAATTACATACTTCCCTCCGGAGACGAGGCAAGCCTCAACGACGACGAATTCATCGTGCCCGAGGATCCTGTCGAACTAGAGCGTTTTAAACGCAGGCTCATCGCCACGGCAAATAGCCTAAAGAAAAAGCAGCAACAGCTTCAAGCTGATCAAGACCTGCTGGCCGATAGATGGACCGAGGTCCTCGCGGCCAAAGAGTATGAACTCGAACGCCCCTCCAAAAGCTACCCAAAACGCAAGTTGCTCCCCCGACTAGAGGAGGAAGCATACAAACCTTCATCACTAGCGCACAATCAAGATCGTACCCCGGCATCGCTCGAAAAGTACGAAGCCACGAGGGAATGCGCTGGACTTGCGAGACATATTGGAGGACAAGGCAAAACAATCAAGATCTATCTACGGATCACGTGGGAGCCCCACAGTCCACGACGACTATCATCGCGCCGGATACAGCAACTCCGGCCGGGCCGAATACAGCAGACAAAACTCCCTTGAGCTATGTCGTGATATTGCCCAGCATAGAGGCGCCGCACACCCACTCTGCTTCATAGATGAAGTAATGGATCATCAAATCCCTGAAGGGTTCAAACCCGTAAACACCGAATCCTACGATGGCACAACAGACCCCGCGGTTTGGATCGAAGATTATCTCCTTCACATCCATATGGCCCGTGGTGATGATCTCCATGCCATCAAATATCTCCCACTCAAGCTTAAAGGACCAGCTCGGCATTGGCTTAACAGCTTGCCAGCAGAATCAATTGGGTGTTGGGAGGACCTGGAAGCCACAGTCCTTGACAACTTCCAGGGCACATATGTGCGACCACCAGACGCCGATGACCTAAGCCATATAATTCAGCAGCCAGACGAATAGGCCAGACAATTCTGGACACGGTTCCTCACAAAGAAAAATCAAATCGTCGACTGTCCGGACGCAGAGGCCCTCACAGCCTTCAAGCATAACATCCGCGACGAGTGGCTGGCCCGGCACCTAGGACAGGAAAAGCCGAAATCCATGGCAGCCCTCACATCACTTATCACCCGCTTCTATGCGGGGGAGGACAGCTGGCTAGCCCGCAGTAACAACCTCAGCAAAAATTTAGCAGTCCGGACAGCAAGGACCGCAATGGCTGGTCGCGTCGCAACAAAAACAAACGCCGCGTTAACGGCGATAACACTGAGGATACGACAGTCAACGCCGGATTCAGAGGCTCTAAACCCGGTCAGCGGAAAAAGCCATTCAAAAGAACTACTCCAGGTCCGTCCAATTTGGACCGAATACTCGACCGCTCTTGCCAGATACATGGCACCCTCGAAAAGCCAGCTAATCACACCAACAGAGATTGTTGGGTATTCAAGCAGGCGGGCAAGTGAATTGCCGAAAACAATGACAAGGGGCTGCATAGCGATGACGAGGAAGAGACCTGGCCGCCGAACAGTAGAGGACAGAAGGGTTTTCCCCCACAAGTGTGGACGGTAAACATGATATATGCAACCCACATACCCAAGAGGGAGCGGAAGCGTGCACTTAGGGACGTGTATGCGATGGAGCCAGTCGCCCCGAAGTTCAATCCATGGTCCTCTTGCCTGATCACTTTCGATCGAAGGGACCACCCCACCAGTATCCGCCATGGCGGATTCGCCGCATTGGTTTTAGACCCAATCGTCGATTGATTCCACCTCACTAGAGTCCCGATGGACGACGGCAGCATCCTGAACCTGCTTTATCAGGATACAATGCGCAAGATGGGCATAGATCCCTCAAGGATTAAACCTACAAAGACGACCTTCAAAGGCGTCATACCAGGTGTCGAGGCCAACTGTACAGGCTCAGTCACACTGGAAGTGGTCTTCGGATCCCCGGATAATTTCCGAAGCGAGGAGTTAATCTTCGACATAGTCCTCTTCCGCAGTGGCTATCACGCTCTGCTCGGACGAACCGCGTTTGCAAAGTTCAACGTGGTGCCGCATTACGCATACCTCAAGCTCAAGATGCCAGGACCTCATGGAGTCATCACGGTCAACGGAAATACTGAACGCTCCCTCCGAACGGAGGAACACACAGCGGCTCTCGCGGCAGAAGTACAGAGCAGCCTCTCAAGGCAATTCTCGAGTCCGGCCGTTAAATGACCGGACATGGCCAAACGCGCTCGGAGTAACATACATCAAGACCACCTGGCACGTTCCGAGCACGCGTAGCAATGCGGCCCCAACCCCAGCACTCGCATGATTGCAAGACCAGCTCTTCGCGTACATCATTACGCTCTGGAGATACCATGGGCATAGGGGGAAGGGCACGACCACGACAGGCCCAGAGTGCGGCTCAACCACACCAGGGGCTCCCGAGTGTGTCTCTCTTTTTATTTTCCTTTTTTCCTTTTTCTATTTATCCACAGGACTCCGTTCACCAGAGAACCTGTCCGGCGGTAAACCTGCCGAACTCACGATGCAACAGCCATGGACGGACAAAGGCTATGACGAACATTCAGGTGGTCTCCATTATGAGCATTAAATTTGTTAAATACACCAGTCCGCAGCCTACCCCTGGAGGGGGATATGTTTAAATAATCCAATCCCTTGCTTACCGCACTATTTGTATCGTTCTGCACTCGTAGCAGAATTCCTTGAATAAACAATGCAGCACTTTTTGCCTATAATTGCATTTCTTTTTTACATATATGTTCATCTATGACATCTTGCACCCGTACATTTTGGTATGGCCGAATACACCAGGGGCTTATGTTCCCCGCATTATGGTGTGATAAGTCCGAACACTTTCACAAGTGCGGCACCCCGAACTTATAGCATTATATGCATCGGCTCCGAATCATGTCTTGGGTCAATAGTTGGGTTTGCCCGGCTCCCATGTTTTGGTACCTTACGTTCCATTCTGTCGGCTAAGGTAGCACTGGGAGAACCACTGCGATTGCGCCCCAGTTGAGCTGGGCGAGCGCCTCAGTGGAGAAAGCTAAAACTGACTGTCATGATAAGGCGAGAGCTGGTTGCTGTTCGAGAGGTCTTTTCGAGTCCCTAGAGACTTATGCCTCTTAGAGCGAGGAACCGACTGCGTCCGGCCCAGGCGTGGATAGCGCCCCGAACTCGGTCTTCCGAATACTACGGGCTTCGCCGAAATTTAAAATTATAGAATTCTATGGCTAAGTGAGAGTGTTCAAGCATTATAAGTCCGGTTGCCTTGTTCGCTGTGTTGAGCGCCTCCCTAGATGGACCCAAGAATGGGAACAAGAGTGCTCACGTTTATCCCGAACACCCCAGCACTCGTGGCATGGGGGCTGAAGCCAACGACTTGCCATCTCTCAGATTTAATAAACAACCGCACAGAGGGTAATATTTTAAATCAATAAGCGTTGCTTAGCGCATATGAACAAAGTTTTCAGCGCACATGATAACACATTGCGAGTTTACTCAATAATTACATTTTTGGAGCACTCATCCGCAAACTTGCGGGCACCCTTCAGGACACTATTATAGTACATCTCGGGCGTACGATACTCCTTGCCCACTGGCGGCGCGTTTGTTATAAGCTTCTCAGCATCCAGCCTGCCCCAGTGCACCTTTGCGCGGGCAAGGACCCAACGGACACCTTCAATGCAGGGGGAGCGCTTGATGACTTCCACCCAGGGGCACGCATCCACCAGCCGCCGCACGAGACCGAAGTAGCTCCCAGGCATGGCCTCTTCAGGCTACAGCCAGACTATGAGGCCCTTCATGGCCTGTTCGGCTACCTTGTGGAGCTCGACCAGCTGCTTCACCTGGTCGCTAAGGGGCACCGGATGTCCGGCCTCAGCATACTGAGACCAGAAGACCTTCTCCGTTGAGCTCCCCTCCTCGGCCCGGTAGAATGCGGCGGCATCGGACACGCTGCGAGGCAGATCTGCAAACGCCCCCGGAGAGCTCCGAATTCGGGTAAGTAACAGGTAATTTACATTCACATGCTTGCTTTGCATGAAAAATGCCTTACCCGCCGCTATTTTCTTCACCGCCTCAATCTCCTGGAGGGCCTTATGGGCCTCGTCCTTAGCGGCTTTGGCACTTTCAAGAGCCGAGGCAAGCTCGGACTCTCGAGTCCTCGAGTCACGCTCCAAACTCTCGTGCTTTTCCATGAGAGCCTGGAGCTCTTGCCGCACTTCCGCCACCCGCGCCTCCTTCTTCTCTCGCTCCGCTCGTTCCGCGGCCGCATTGCGTTCGGCCGCGGACACGGCCTCCTTCAGGGTCGCCACCTCGTTCGTGGCCCCTGCAGTACCCAAGTTATCCTTGTTATTTCTATTGCAACCAAAATCCTTTTCTGTAAGGTACAAATTTAATGCGGTGTTACTCACCTTCTTTGTCCTCGAGCTGCTTCTTGGCAAGGCCGAGCTCGTGCTCGGACCGCTCGAGGTCCTGCTTCAAAGCACCGACCTCCACAGTCAGTGCGGCAGAGGTCAGCAGCGCAGCCTGCAAACCCATATTGACATAATTTTTAGCACTTCTGCGTATATCTTTTATAGATCCTCAGTCCGGTTTTTCTTTTCGAACACCGAACCGAGCATCAGGGGCTACTGTCTATGCGGTATTACATTGCATATTTTAAAACTTCTTACCTCAAAGCCTGTTAGAAGGCTGCTGCAGGCTTCGGTCAGCCCGCTCTTGGCGAGCTGAACCTTCTGAATCACCGCACTCAAGATAGTGCAGTGTTCTTCCTCGATGGAAGCGTCGTTGAGCACCTCCAACAAGTTGTCCGGCGCCTCCGGTTGGATGGAGGCTTCCGGCGCCACGGTCTTGCCCTTCTTACGAAGGGGCCGCCTGCCGGACTCCGGAACCACTACGGGTTCGGGCATGGAGTCCGGCGCAGAGTTCGGGAGGCTTCCTTGCGGCACCTCCGGAGCCTCCTCCTGATGGGTCCCCTCCTGGGATCCCACCTCGGTGTCATCAGCATCACGAGGGGTGGAGGCGGTCGGAATGGAATCTACATCTGACGGAGCCAAGGACCCGCTGGATGAAGCGGGAAGATCATCCTCGGCCGGACTACAGGTAGTGTGCGGCATTAGAAGGACACTACGTGACACAAAATTATAAATCATTCAGGAATCCGGATACTTACAATCTTGCCGGAGGCTTGGCCCTTGAGGGCCACCCTTCGTCGCCGACATTGGCGTTGGCGGAGCTGTCCGGAAGAAGGGTCCTTCCCCTCTTGGACCCTTCGGCCTCCCCAGTTGGGGAAGCCTTCCTCTTCCTCTCTCCCCCCTCCTGGGGGAGTCCTCTTTCTCCTCCTCGTCTTCGGGAGAGGAGTCCGCCTCGGAGCCATCGGACGATGAGTCCGATACCACCTGGCGCCGGGAGCTCTTTTGGGTTCCCGTGGCCTTCTTCTTGGCCTTCTTCTCCGGCACCACATAAAGTGCCGGGACTAGCAGCCCCGTTAGATGGGTATCTGCTGGGTCTTCGGGGAGGGGAGCCGGACAGTTAACCTGTCCGGACGTCCTCTGCCAGTCCTGTTAAAGGCATCGAGAGTTTTAGATCCCACAATAGAGTCAAACTATGAAAAGACATAAACGTCCCATAAAGGATAACATATCTTACCGCACCGGCCGGGCGCTTGGTGCTAAATCCGCGATCTTCATTGCGGATGCGGGGGCTTCTCCGCCCTTGAACAGCACCCTCCAGGCAGCTTCGTACGTTGTGTCGAAGAGCCCGCTGAGGGTCTGGTGCTGTGCCGGATCGAACTCCCACAAATTGAAAGCCCGCTGTTGGCAAGGGAGAAACCGGCGGACGAGCATGACCTGGATCACATTGACAAGGACTGGAGACAGGACTGGAGTCCTGTCAGCTCCTCCGAATTGCCCCATAGCAAGCCCTTCTCTTTCCAGGAGGTGAGCTGCATGGGGCTACCAGATCTGAACTCGGGGGCCGCTGCCCATTTAGGGTCACGCGGCTCGGTGATTTAGAACCACCCCGATTGCCACCCCTTTACGAACTCCACGAAGGCCCCCTCGAGCCAGATGACGTTGGGCATTTTGCCCACCATGGCGCCTCCGCACTCCGCTTGGACGCCCTTCACTACCTTCGGCTTGACATTGAAGGTCTTTAGCCACAAGCCAAAGTGGGGCCGGATGCAGAGGAAGGCCTCGCACACGATGATAAACGCCGAGATGTTGAGGATGAAGTTTGGCGCCAGATCATGGAAGTCCAGGCCGTAGTAGTACATGAGCCCCCGGACGAAGGGGTGAAGTGGGAAGCCCAGTCCGCGGAGGAAGTGGGGAAGGAATACGACCCTCTCATGGGGCCTGGGGGTGGAGATGAGCTGCCCCTCGTCGGGCAGCCAGTGCGCGATGTCGCTGGAAAGGTATCCGGCACCGCGCAGCTTTTCGATGTGCCCCTCCGTAACGGAGGAGACCAACCACTTGCCTCCCGCTCCGGACATGGCTGGAGAAGGTTGAGGCGAGATGTGCGAGCTTGGGCGCTGGAGCTCAAGTGCGCGGAGATGGATAAGAAAAGGAGGAAGAAGGCGTAGGTAAAAATGGTGGATCCTTATCCCCTTATATATGGGTGGACGAAGACTATGCATCCCCACCAGCCTGGTAAAACTCGCTTATCTCCCAAGCGCCACCATCAATGGCGCGGTTGGGTTACCCACGTCCGTATTGATGGGAATCCCAGAATAAGGGGAACACGATCTCTGCTTCGACAAGACGTGCCAAGGAAACCGCTTCGCTAAACGTGCTGAGGTGATATAATAAAATACGATTCAAGTAAAGGCTTGGTGGTGGTGTGACGTCATGCCACTAAATACGTCAGCAGATCGAACTTGTGTACATACTATTCTCTCTACGGTGGAATGTGGAATTTATTTTGCAGAGCCGGACACTATCCTGGTGTTCACAATCTTCTATGAATTATTCGGAGGAGGAACCCGCCTTGCAATGCCGAACAATATGCGCGCCGGACTCATCGTCATTGAAGCCTGGTTCAGGGGCTACTGAGGGAGTCCTGGACTCGGGGGTGTCCGGATAGCCGGACTATCATCGTTGGCCAGACTCCAAGACTATGAAGATACAAGATTGAAGACTTCGTCCCGTGTCTGGATGGGACTTTCCTTGGCGTGGAAGGCAAGCTTGGCGATACGGATATGTAGATCTCCTACCATTGTAACCGACTCTGTGTAACCCTAGCCCTCTCCGGTGTCTATATAAACCGGAGGGTTTTAGTCCGTAGGACACACAACCATTACAACAATCATACCATAGGCTAGCTTCTAGGGTTTAGCCTCCTTGATCTCGTGGTAGATCCACTCTTGTACTACCCATATCATCAATATCAATCAAGCAGGAGTAGGGTTTTACCTCCATCGAGAGGGCCCGAACCTGGGTAAAAACATTGTGTCCCTTGTCTCCTGTTACCATCCGCCTAGACGCACAGTTCGGGACTCCCTACCCGAGATCCGCCGATTTTGACACCGACACCATCCTTTGGGATGTCCACCATGTATATGTCGTATGATGAGGTGGTCTTCTAGTGCCCCGTAGGCGCTGGTTCTTGGTCGTCTCCGGCATCGTCGTCCATACCGTCGATGTCTTCGGAGTCGTAGTCTAGCATGTTGGTTAGATCGTCGACAGTGGCTACAAAGTGGGTGGTGGGTGGGCTTTGAATTTCTTCGTCGTCCGCATCCCAACCGTCCTGACCGCAGTCCGGCCAGGGCTCTCCTGATAACGAGAGATACTTTAGCGAATTCAGGATGTCGCCAAAGGGTGAGTGCTGAAAGATGTCCACGGCGGTGAACTCCATGATCGGCGCCCAATCGGATTTGATTGGTAGGGGCGCAGGAGGTTCGGAGTCCGGCGAGGAGTCCGGCACCTCGGAGTCACGAGCTTTACAAGGGACAAGGTCAGTATTCGGCTCCATCGCCGTAAAGGTTGCAGCTCCCGAGGCGGTGTCTAGCCATCCGTCCTCGATCTGCGCGGTCGGCTCCGAATTATGGGTCGGAGCGGACTTATGTGCGGCCTCCAGGGCACTGTCCGGCAGCAGAGCTAAATCATGCCCATTGTGACAGTGCGGCGCGCTCGGCTGTGGCTCGAATCCGTCGAAGATCAAGTCTCTGCAGATGTCAGCCGTGAAGTTTAGGCTTCCAAATCTGACCTGACGGCTAGGGGCGTAGCTTTCGATCTGCTCCAGATGGCCAAGCGAATTGGCCCCTAGTGCAAAGCCGTCGAACACGAAGATCTGTCCGGGGAGAAAAGTCTCACCCTGGACTGCGTTGTTGTTGATGATTCAAGGAGCCATCAAGCCTATCGGTGACGACACAGAGGAACTCTCAATGAAAGCACCAATGTCGGTGTCAAAACTGGCGGATCTCGGGTAGGGGGTCCCGAACTGTGCATCTATGCGGATGGTAACAAGAGACAAGGGACACGATGTTTTACCCAGGTTCGGGCCCTCTTGATGGAGGTAAAACCCTACTCCTGCTTGATTAATATTGATGATATGGGTAGTACAAGAGCCTATGGTATGATTGTTGTAATGGTTGTTCGTCCTATGGACCAAAACCCTCCGGTTTATATAGACACCGGAGAGGGCTAGGGTTACACAGAGTCAGTTACAATGGTAGGAGATATACATATCCGTATTGCCAAGCTTTCCTTCCACGCCAAGGAAAGTCCCATCCGGACACGAGACGAAGTCTTCAATCTTGTATCTTCATAGTCTTGGAGTCCGGCCGATGATGATAGTCTGGCTATCCGGACACCCCCTAGTCCAGGACTCCCTCAAAGACCTTCGTCGGCTTCGACGGCGCCACTCGAGATTGCTTCGGAGCTTTCTCAGTCGGCGCCGGAGAAGTCGTCCAAGGACGCTTGGTCGACTGCGCGACGGGCGCAACCCCCTTACCACGCTCGGCTGCAGGATCATGGACAAGCTTCGAGCATCTTTCCGAACAAGGAGGTGCAACTTCCTCCTCCTCCTCCTCTTCCTCCTCATCAGAGTCATCATCTTCATCGTCGTCATCAGCATCCGAATCCCACTCCTCCGGGCTTTCGCCCCCACTTCCTTCCTCCTCCTCAGTCAGCGCTTGCGCTCCATTGGGCATCGAGTACAACTCAGTGGTGGCCTGTCAGACAACAAAACAAGACAAAGGTCAATCGACCGATTTGCAGTGAAACAGAATGAATAAAACAAGATCACAACCGGGGATAAGTGGTCATACCGTGTCCGGTTGGTAGGTATGGTCGAGTGGTGGGATCCTCCTAGCCCCTCCAGGGTTATCCTTATTCCCTGTGATGGCAGCCATCCACCTCTCCAGTGTGGCATCACTGACCGCCTCTGGATGGACCCGAGTGGTATCTTCGGTGCCACAGTACAGCCACATCGGGTGGCCTCGGTATTGGAGCGGTTGAATACGCCGTCGAAGGAAAACCTCCAGAAGGTCCATGCCAGTCACTCCGTCCCGAATGAGCTGGACTACACGCTCCATCAACATTTTAAACTGAGCCTTCTCCTTCGGGAGCACCTTCAAAGAAGACGGCTTGTTCACTCGGTCCATGGAGAACGGAGGGAGACCAGTCGACTGCCCCGGCGTCGACTCATCTTGGCAGTAGAACCAGGTCGACTGCCACCCTCTAACCGACTGGGAAGTGTCATGGCTGGAAAAGTGCTCTTACTCCTCACTTGGATTCCAAGACCCCCGCACATCTGGATTACTTTAGTCCTCTCATCATCCGGACTCGCCTTTTTCACCGTTTGAGAGCGACAAGTGAATATGTGCTTAAAGAGACCCCAATGCGGTCGACAACCCAGGAAGTTTTCGCACAGAGACACAAAAGCGGCGAGGTAGGCAATGGAATTGGGAGTGAAAAGGTGGAGTTGCGCCCCAAAGAAGTTCAGAAACCCTCGGAAGAAAAGACTCGGTGGCAGGGAGAATCCACGATCTACATGAGTGGCTTGGAGAACACACTCACCCTCCAGTGGCTGCGGTTGCCACTCGGTCCCCGGTAGTCTTGCTGACCCATGAGAGATCAGTCCCTCATTGGCCAGATCGTCGAGATCCGCCTGGGTGATGGTCGAGCGGATCCAATCTCCTTGGACCCAACCTTGCGGCAGGCGGGACCTTGACGAAGATCCGCCCCGACTGGTCGCTCTTCCCTTTGCTTTCGCCGTCGCCGTCGCCTTCTTCGCTCGCTCCAAGGCCATCGTCTTCTCCTTCACCATCATCACCGGCGAAGCGCGCGAGGAGTGGATGGGCGGAGGCAAAAGCGGGCGCAGCAGGCGGGGGTGAGGAAGGCAGAGAGGGGAATGGAGACGCAGTGTTCGAAAACCCTCGCTCGGCACCTTATATAGGGACGCTTCTGAGTGGCTGACAGGTAGGCCCAGGCGATCCTGTCAAATCCTGAAACAGTCGCGCACGTGATACATGGCGAAAAAGGCGGTGCGGAAATCGAGGCGTCTTCGCCTTATCCCATCCTAGTACCGCGGTCCTCCCCGCTTCACGCGCTTCCCAAAATTCGGATCCCACAAAATCCGCTAACAGCAGAGCAACCTGTCAAACGGTAGATTTCCTACGATCCGTCACTCGGAAGTTCACCAAGTTCAAAAGTTCACTCGACAGAGGAAAAGAATGGATTAAGGCGGCTGAAAGAAAAGTTGATGCCATCATTAAAAAAGGTCATTGATCCAGGATGAGACATGCTCAGAACACAAAAACAGGTCGGAAAGATTATCAACTCCTTCCTCACTCAAACCTCGATCCATTCGGGGGCTAATGATGAAGTCATGTACCTAGGGTAGGGTCATGGACCTGTCCAAAGTACCCTCCCTGAGAACATCTTCAGAAGAAGCATCCTTCCAGTCGACCAACAGGGATTCCACTCGACGGACTCGAAGACACTCGACCATGAAGACTCACTCGACCACCAGGAGATCAAGAGCCACTCTGTATCCAAACGGTCTGTAATTAAGTAGTCTTTATGGTCATGATGACACTTTATGTAGGGCGTTACCAGTAACGCCCATCCTTTATGTACTTTAAACCCTGTATAACTGAGGGCCGGAGGGGTATGGCAGGCACTATATAAGCCACCCCGCTCCTCAGTGTAAAGGGTTCGCACCCCTGTAACTCATACACATATAATCCAGTCGACCGCCTCCGGGCTCCGAGATGTAGGGCTGTTACTTCCTCTGAGAAGGGCCTGAACTCGTAAATCCCTTGCGTATACAACTGCTCCATAGCTAGGATCTTGCCTCTCCATACCTACCCCCCATTTTACTGCCAGTCTTAGTACCACGACACTACTTGCTTGGTCTACTTGTTGCATTTGCAAATTTGTGAATCTTTTCCAACATTATTGAAGCTCACTTACAATTTCATCAAATTTTGTGCCACCATCCTAACCAAGCTCCACCATAAGCTTTTACTTGTGTAGGTGCGAGAACCGGCAAGAATTGGTACCAATAGTGTTATTTCATTGTCCGCATTTGAGTGAACTTGATTCATCGTCAACATCGGTCAAGGTACATTTGGTATAAGTTCTTCTCCTTCTCCCACTCGCATTTTTGCTTGGAATGATGGATAGGCCAATTACTTCTACCAACCCACTCTTCATCGAGCAAGACGATGACATGTCATCATTCGTCACCAAGAGCCACCTCTTTGGTGCAGAACGAGTGTTGCATCAAGAGAAACAAGCTATGACCGACCGCATCGACCTCGCCACCGACTTGCAACTCTCCAAGCAACGTACCAAGGACTACTTCGACAACAAGCTCGACACTCACCAGCAAGAGAATGATGCAAGGATGGACGAGACCCACGCATTCTTGGTGAACCGTCCTCCTTCTACATCTTCATACTCAAGACGAAGACGCTCAAGTCGACACTCCAACGACACCTTCTCCGGCTCAAGTACACCGACATCGAACACTCTTCGACGAGCCGCGCGTCAAGACCGTCATGCATCTCGCAATCCTCTACATGACAAGCATTCAAAAGAGCAAGTCGATGAGCAAGTACCTCGTCCTCAACCACACCAAGTCGATTTTGCACAAGCTCAAGAACGACAATGTCACCGGCGCCAAGAGGAAGAACGAGCGTGTCTACATTAAGAGGAACAAGACGTTGAGGCTCAACGTCTTCAACAACAACAACAACGTGAAGCACAAGCTCTTGAGGCGCAACGTGCCCTTAAAGAATCAAGTTGAGCAATCGTCAACCGCAACCGAGACCGGCGCAATCAAGAGGAAGCACTTCGAGAAGAAATCCAAGAGCGAAACTACCAACCGCAAGTGCAATGTCAAGTTCCTCAAGCTCCTCCACAAGCTCGACAAGCTCCTCCTCAACCTCAAGTTTAACAAGAGCAAGTTGATCATGGACTTCCTACGCACCAAGAGCAACATGACGATGATTATCCGCCACGTCAAGGGCATCATCATCACCATCGCCAACAATACAATGAAGAGCTACGCTATGGCAAGCTAAAATTCACCATGCCCAAGTTCAATGGGAGCAGTGATCCCGAAGAGTACCTATCATGGGCATTGAAGGTCGACAAAATCTTTCATTTGCACAACTATGAGGAAGAGAAGAAGATCGCTATGGCATCACTTGAGTTCCAAGACTATGTGCTCATATGGTGGGAACAATTCCTTGAGCGCCGAGAAGCAAGAGGTGAACCACCTATCGCCACTTGGGCTCAAATGAAGGATGACATGCGAGCACATTTTGTGCCAACCTACTACAACTGCGATCTCTTCAAGAAGCTCCAACTCCTCAAGCAAGGAACAAAGAGTGTTTAAGAATACTACAAGGAAATGGAGATAGCCATGATTCGAGCCAATGTCACGGAAGATGATGAGCAAACTATGGCATGTTTCTTGAATGGACTCAATCATCCCATCAAGAAGATCGCCGACTTCCAACCCTACTCCAACCTCATTGAGCTCGTGCATCAAGATACAAAGGCGTCAAGTGCAAGATGACTTCAAGTACGCCAAGTACTCATCCAAGACCTACGGCTTCTCCAACAACCAAGCTTCAACAACTCCTCCAACTTCTACCTCAACCAAGCCATCTACAAACATGACGACAAGTCAAGTTACAAGAAAACTTCGACAAGCTCGAGTCATCCTCCTACTACCAAAAGCAACTTCAAGCCGCGTGCTTCATCATCTACTCCGACCGATGAGACCGTCAAGACAAGCTCCTTCAAGTGTTTCACTTGCGGCGGCCGAGGCCACAAGTCCTACGAATGCACAAACAAGCGCACATGATCCTCAACGATGATGGAACCTATGACTCCATGAGTGACGAGGAGATGGAAGCCCTTGAGCAAGTGGCCATGCACCGGCGCACGAACGAGGATGAAGATGATCAAGTCTTTTGCGATGAGGATTCGAGCCCCGCCCTCATTGTCTCCAAAGTCTTGACTCTTCAACATCAACATGAAGAAGACCAACGATGCCACATCTTCCACACAAAGGCCGGCATCAATGGAAGGTCCGTCAAGGTCATGATCGATGGAGGTAGTTGCCACAACTTGGCAAGTGAAGAACTATGCTCCAAGCTTCAATTGGTCAAGATGAAGCACCCGCACCCATACAAAGTCCAATGGCTAAGTGACTCTGGCACTATACGAGTTGAGCATACGGTCCAAGTCTCCTTCAAAATTGGTGCATATGAGGACACTTTGGAGTGTGATGTCGTCCCGATGTTCGTTTTCCACCTCCTTCTTGGTAGGCCATGGCAATTCGACCGTGGTGTCATCTACAACGGGAGTACCAATCACTATAGCTTCAAGATGAAAGGGAAGGAGTATGTGCTACGACCTATGTCTCCTAGTCAAGTGATAGCCGACAAGCAAGCCACCCATCGTGGAGAGAAGAGTGAGAAAGTGATCTACCAAAAAGTGAGTGAGAGCCACAAGCCAAACTTGAACGCCTCTTCGCCTAGAGAGAAAAACCTAGTCCTATTTGACACCAAAAGTGAGATGAGAGAAGTGTGTGAGAACCCATCGAGTGGTATGCACTTTGTCCTTGTGTGCAAGGATGGGAACCCAAAAACTAACACCTCTCACGATCTACCTTTAGTGTTTCAATCTCTTTTGCAGGGATTCCTTTGGTGTCCTCTACAAGAGCGCACCAACTTCGACGCAAGTGCACGTGCAAGCTACATCAAGAAGTTGCATGAGGATACAAGGCACACCATCGAGCGCCAAGTACAACGACTAGTGACCAAACTCAACGCCAACAAGCAACCCATGATCTTCAACATTAGCGATCTCTTGTGGCTACACCTTCACAAGGACTGCTTCCCCAACGAATGCAAGTCCAAACTCCTACCACGATCTGATGGACCCTTCAAGGTGCTACCACCTACAACAATAACGCCTACAAGATCGACCTCCCACGAGACAAGTATAGCGTGATCGACATCTTCAACGTCAAGGACCTCTCGCCATACCATGGTAATGACACTTTCGATCCGAGGTCGGATCATTCCCAAGGGGGGAGGGGAGATGATGCAGAACATCCCTCACTCATCCCCATGGACGTACCTACATCTCTTTCTACACCACTTGGACCCATGACAAGAGCTCGAGCAAAGGCTATCGAAGATAAGGTTAACTCGCTCCTCTCCGAACTCCCTCTTCCTACTCACGAGACATGGCTACTACCTCATACGGAAACTCTGTGTGTGATTAGGTGCTTGGAGGATAGCCACAGGACAGCTACACTCAATGGCCAAGATGGCGAGGACACCAAGTGTGAAGATCAAGAGGAAGGACTGCTTTGGAAGCTACAGGCCCCAGACGACCCGCGAGGCACGGACGTCCGACCCTTAGAGGATACTACAGCCAAGAGAAGAGAGGCAGGCCAGAGTTTCAGGCCTCGGACGACCGGCCCAGCATGGACGACCGGCCACTCCCAGGCTCCGGACGACCGAGCCCTTCCGGACGACCGTGCGCCTGCCAACAGAACCGAATCTACAGATTTCCGAGGAAGACCGGACGTCCGTGCCAGCAACCACAGAACGAAATCTACGGAAATCCGAGGAACCCCGGACGTCCGAGACCCCGCGAGCCTCCGAACGACCAGCGCCCCATGGACGTCCGGACCCTGGCTGCGTCCAGCTGCGGGCTGAGGCCCATGTACCCCTTCACTTCGCCCCTCATTTGCACTATGATTATAAATAGACCACTCCCACCTCCTATATAGGGTTAGCATTGGTTTAGCTCATTTGAGATAGAGCATTGCTCATCTGTACCGGATCTACTCCTCGTGAGGGACCGCACCTCTTCGGAGAAGATCCACTCGGATTCAAGGCCTCCATCCGGAGAAGACAATCAAGACCTCCTCACGGAGAAGAACGGTTACTCTTGTATCGTCCCTTGTTGACTTTGGATCTCGTGTTACTTTGTGCCTCGATGATCTAGCACTTGTGTGATCTATTTCGTGTCGGTTGAGTGTTTCTCTTGTTTTCCCCTCGTGATTTCCCTCGTGTTCTTCCGCGCGTTCTTCGTGTTCCCTGTAGGGATCCTCTCCAAATGTGAAATATCGGCCCCTAGGGTTCCGCCCTACATCACCGATATAATGAGAGCACTTTAGGCCTTCTACGAGGGTGATGTGCGAGGGCTTCCGGCATTAAACAAGGCCATGGTTACACTCCTGCCCAAGAAGGATGGGGCGGTGGACGTCAAGGATTTCTGACCGGTGATTTTGGAGCATGGTATCATAAAAATCTTTGACAAGATTCTAGCGGCAAGACTGGCGGTCGAACTGCCAGATCTAGTTGGAAAGCATTAAAGTGCATTTGTGAAAGGTCGCTCGATCCATGACAATTTTATGTTGGTGCAATGCACGGCACGGAGACTGCACGCGCTCAAAACCCCGGCGGTAATGATCAAGCTCGATATCTCCAAGGCGTTTGATTCAGTCCAGTGGCCCTTCCTCATAGAGGTCATGCAAGCAATGGGTTTTGGGTGCCGATGGAGGGAATGGATATGTGGAATCTTGGCTACTTCATCCACTCGAATTCTGGTCAATGGCACGCCGGGAAGGCCGATCCTAAACTGCATTGGACTGAGGCAAGGAGACCCAATTTCCCCTATGCTCTTTATCATGGTCATGGAACCGCTGCAATTTATGTTCGAACTGGCGACGGAGAGGGGACTGTTGGCACCTCTGGCGACTATGGGCATGAAGCACAGGCTATCAATGTACGCGGATGATGTCATGCTATTCTTTCGGCCATGGGAGGAAGACCTTCAGGCTTGTATCTCGCTCCTAAATCTCTTTGGAGAGGCATCGGGTATGCGCGTTAACATGACCAAGAGTGCGGCTTATCCGATCCATTGTACGGCAAATATTATGAACAGGCTGGAGAGGATTACAGGGTGTGGAGCGGGCACTTTTCCATGCAAATACCTAGGCTTGCCGCTCACCATACGGAAGCAATCTGCGGCACAGCTTGCCGGCCTGGTGGATCAGCTGGCAAATGCATTGCCAAGATGGAAAGTTTTGAAAATGCCATGGAGTGGGAGGATGTTGTTGATCAAGCCTGTACTATGTGCGATTCCGCTGCATGCAATGCTTGCACTCGACTTACCGCAGAAGACGATCAAAGCCATGAACAAGATATGTCGCGGCTTTCTCTGGTGTGCCGCGGCTCAGACCAGTGGAGGGCAATGCGCGGTGGCATGGGAACAGGTGTGCACGCCGATGTGGGCTGGTGGATTCGGGATCCCAAACTTAAAATGGATGAATGTGGCAATGCAGGACCGGTGGCCATGGTTACAGAAAGCTGACAGGTCGAGACCATGGGCGGAGTTCAAGATCAAGGTGCCAGAGGCTTCAAATCAAATCTGTCGAGCGGCCGTGAGGACGACAATAGGAAGCAGAACAGACACGCTTTTCTGGGAGGATAAATGGATAGATGGGGAGAGGATTCAGGATATCACCCCACAGCTTTATGCCATGGTGAGAAAACGGACGAGGCTAAACTGTATAGTAGCCCAGGCCTTGCATGGACACAGGTGGGCGAGCGATGTCGGGCCGGAGATGTCCGCGAAGGTGCTAAACGAATACATACATCTATGGACGAGGATAGCAGAGGTGGAGCTGGATCCAGGCGAGCAAGAGCTGGTGACGTGGTCTTGGGGCAGGAATGGGGAGTTCACCACGAAATCTGCCTATGATGCCAAGTTTTGGGGATGGCAAGTTGCGCCAACAGCATAATTCACCTGGAAGGCCAAGGCACCAATGAGATGCCACTTCTTCATGTGGTTGGCCATCCGGGACAGATGCTGGACGTCCGACCGGCTCGCCAGACGAGGGTTGGAGCATCCGGACCGGTGCCCCCTTTGTGAGCAGGAGGAAGAAACCATGAGACACATTATGTTGCAATGTGTGTTCGCGAGAGAGGTTTGGACGGCTGTCTTGCAATCCATGGGCAAGCCGGATTGGATCCCCACGACCGAGCAGAGCATTACCGATTTGTGTGCGGAGAAGGGAGGCGCATCACGGCAAAGTTGGAGCAAAGCGGCAATTCTAACTCTGGTTATGTGGGAAATATGGAAGCACCGCAATGCGGTTGTCTTCGATGGAGCGTCGCCATCCAAAAACGTTGTGCTGCACCGGATATGCAGCGAGGGGAGAGCGTGAAAGGAGGCAGGGTTGTTGAGGGGAAACACAGATGACTTCTTCGATGCGGTGGAACGGTGGGCTACACCAGAAGCAGCAGCATCTTAGACTATGTATAGGTGGTGGAGTTTCGGGTGGTGTCGTGTGCATGTAAATTTCATGTAAACACTTACGTGGAGGGGCTCTTTACCCCACTCCTCTCTCTTTATAATATAGTACGCACACTAGTGCGTATTCGAGAAAAAAAAGATGGTGAGTCCATCACACGATTTATTGGGTTGTTGATAAAAAAGGCCACCAGACTACCGTAAGTAGCTGACACCAAAAATGTTGTCAGATATGTCAAACTTGCTGGAATATAACCTTTTACAGGGCCTGGACAAACAACACAACTGTGATCCACATCCTGGACGACTATGCTCCGCTAACGTCCAATACAAGGAACAAATCCTATATGGCGCCTTAAGCGCCGGATTTAGTATGTCTTGCATATCGGCGCAGGCCCCCTCAACTGCACTAGTTCCAATATGGGCTGGCCCAAGTAATTTTTTTCCACCAGATTGATTTTCTGGGCGTTTTTCTAGGGAGCAACTAGTTGACGAGCGCTTTTTCGGAAGCCTCACAAACATCAATGTAGTTTGGCACGCTCCCAGCCACCCCGCCACGTGCCACGCTCTCTTCGTATTTTTTTTCGCATGCATTTTCGGATTTTAAAGGTTTTTTTTGTTTTTTTGGCGTTTCGGTTTTCCACCGGTCCTTTTTTAGCTTTTGTGTCAAAAAACAATTTCCGTGAAAAAATGTATTTTTTTTGCTTGCTCGAGAGGCATGATTTTGCTTTCACGAGAGGCATGGTTTTGCTTTCGCGAGAGGCACGACCGTGCCTCTCAGAAACGAAAAAAATGCATTTTCTGTTTTTTCTTCTTCTTCGAGAGGCATGGTTTTACTTCCGCGAGAAGCATGATTTTGCTTTCGCGAGAGGCTCTTCATCCGAAAGGCACGGTTTTGCTTCCGCAAGAGATACGGTTGTGCTTTTGCGAGAGGCACGGCCGTGCCTCTCACAAAGAAAAAGACAAAATACATTTTCTATTTTTTTTTCTTTCGTGAGAGGCACGGTTTTGCTTTCGCGAGGAGCACAGTTATGATTTCGCGAGAGGCACAGCCGTGCCTCTTTCGGAAAGAGAAAAATGTGTTTTTGTTCTTTTTCTTATGTGAGAGGCACGTTTTTGCTTCTGTGAGAGGCACTGCTGTGATTTCGCGAGAGGCACGGCCGTGCCTCTTTCGAAAAGGGAAAAATCCGTACTCCTGGTTCGGTTTTTTCATGAAAAAAAGTTCATTAAAACCTATTAACATGGGATCTAATTTTGAAGATCTTGACACGAGGAATCCAACGGTGAAAACAGTTCGAGATTTGGACGCACGGTTTAAAAGATACAAACGTTTTGAAATACAGATCTACGGAAAAAGGGAAAATTCCCAGGTTGCGACGAGTGATGCACATATAGCGCCACTTGTCCCAACCTGGGAAGGTGGGGTGATCTTTACGATGAGTACTCTTCAGTTAGTGATTTCGGTTTTTCTATCGTTTTTCATGCTCGGTTTTTGCTCTGTCTTTTTCTTCTTCTTTTTCCTTTTTTCTATTTCGTTTTACTTTTACCTTTATTTTTTTCTTTATCCTTTTTTTCAATTCCTGAACGTTTTTTAAAAAATGAACTTTTGGGACTTCGTGAACATTTTCTCAAATTTCATGAACTTTTGTCAGATTACTCTCAATTTTCTTAGTGTTTTTTTCAAAATTGTTGAACTTTTTCAAAATGTGAGATTCTTTAATTTGATGATCTTTTTTTCAAATGCGATGAACTTTTTAAAATTTGTGATTTTTTTCAAATTGATCAATTTCAAAAAATGATGGATTTTTTCAAAATTGATTAACGTTTTCCAAATTTGTGATATTTTTTTGAAAATTGATGAACTTTTTCAACTTTGTGAACTTTTTTTCACAATCAATGATCATTTTTCAAAAAAATTTGAACTTCTTTTAAAATTGATGATTTTTTTCAAATTTTGTGAAGTCCACGATAAACATGGTTAAACTGTCAATGAAAAACCAAATTAGCGACATTTTTTTAGCGGAACCAATCGAGAGAGCGATCCTACTTCCGAATGATCGAGCCAAGTGAGTGCTCATGCTAATGGACGGTTGAAGAGATCACATGCATGAGCACCAGTACGGTAGCCAGCGCTCGAAGCGCTGAGTAGGAGCTCCCAATACAAGGAGTGCTGCTTCATCAGAGCTCCTCTTCGGCGTCTTATGCGTCAGTTGGCAGAGCAGCGCATGTGGCGTGTCAGCATGGGCCTTGGCCTAGTTAAGCCCTTGCCCAGCCTCGTGATATCACACTTGTTGTTCGCTCAGTCTCGCTCAATCGACCAATGCTGTTTTTTTCTTTAAAAATGACCTGTCGCTACTTTGCTCGATGCTGCTCGGCTAGTCATGTTCACAGTTTTTCTGCTCCTCTTTTGTTTGTTGGTTTCATGTTTTAGGAAAAATCCATCTGGTTTCTTTTGTTAAATTTCCAAATTTGGTAAACAAAAATCTTCATGTGTTACGAAAAAAGTTTGTGAAGTAGTAAAAAGTTTGTGAATAAGAAAAAAGTTCATGAATTTGAAAAAGGTTCCTGGATTTGACAAAAGTCCATCAATTTTTAAGAAAAGTTCATAAATATGAAAAACGGTCATTGCTTTTGAAGAATAGTTTATGAATTTGAGTACATTTTTTCAATGATGAAAAAAGTTCATGAATTTTTAGAAACAATTCAAAAAAATGAAAAAAGTTCATTGATTTTAAAAACACAAAGTTAAACAGAAGTTCACCGACTTTTGAAAAGGTTCATTGCTTTTCAAGGAAAAGTTCATGAATTTGAAACAAATATCATTATTTAATTTATTTTTTATGAATTTGAGAAGAGTTCATGGATTTTCAAAAAAGGCCTTGAATTTCAAAAATGTTCACTGTCTTTGAAAAAATGGTTCACCAATTTGAAAAACGTTCACAGGTTTAAAAAGTTTCACTTAACATTTTTTTCAAAAAACTAAAAAATTCCTCATATTTGAAAATAATTCATTACAAATTGAATAACATTCACTAGAAAGTTAGCAAAATCTGAAAACAAATACGCGGATTTGAAAAAAGTTAGTGCTGCAAAACCGAAGAAAGGGGAAAAGAAAACAGAAAAAATATAAAAACTGAAGAAAAATAGGCCAAAGTAAAACTGAGAGGAAAAGAAAAACAAGAATCCTCTTTTTAGTGCTGCAAGTTGACATACAACGAAGAGCGAAAAAAACAGTGGGTAGACTTGGAAGTTTTGTTTTTTAGTATTAGCCATGGAAGTTGATATGTCCCTGGTGGTTATCACCTATAGTTCTAAAGGTGAGGTCCTGAGATCGAATCCCACACACGCCCAATTTTTGAAGTTCGAAAAGACGGAAAAAATTTAAATGGGCCAAGCCCAGGCTGGAGGGGGTGTGCGCTGGTGTATACAACAATCTGTATCCGATGCTTCGTCTAAAAAGATGGAGTGCTGCTATGTGTCCCTTGCTGCGACAAATACAACAGACATCGGTCACACCCCGTCCTCTTACATAGGCCTGGCCCAGCCAACAAAGCCGCCAGTGTACACATTTTTTCTTATCCTTTTTCACTTCATTCTATATATATTTTTTGCTCGGGCTATTTTTGGATTTGAAATCAAGTTCATAAATTTAAAAATATTATGAAGTCAACAAATGCCCACGAATTGGGAAAAAGATCATAAATTTTAAAGATGGTCATGAAATTCCAAAAACAAATCATGAATTTGAAAAGGTTTTCACCAATTTTAAAATTGTCTGGAATCTAGATAAGTTCAAGAATTTTTAAAAAACATGGTTTAAAAAATGTTTGCAATTTGAAAGGACAATCACGAATTTCAAAAAACATTCATGAATTGAATTTTTTTAGAAAAAACTGTTCCAAATTTGAAAGGGGCGACATCGTCATTGCGAGTCGCGGTCCAATGGTTTGCTGGCGGCGGCCGCCGTTGTTGCGATGCAGATGGCCACCATGGTCGCAGGGGTGGCTGGTGTTCCCGAGGACGACAGCAATGCTGCAAGGCAGCCACGGGGCACTACTGCTCTGGATCCATGCTTGAGGTCCAAGTTACCAAGGGGCAACGACGTGGGGCAATGCTTCGATGGCTACGACGACCAAGGTTGCAGAGGCCAAAGAAATTGGAAAGTACAACGAGAAAAGGGTGGACATATTGCAACGGCTGCGACTTTTTTTGCAACGACAATGACGTTGGCATGGCGATGATTGCAAGACGAGAAGGAATATGTTGCAGTGGTAACATGGCTCGTGTTGGAAAAGATCTGGCCGCAAACCTTTGAGTGCAACATGGGTCGTGTTGCGAACCTTTGAGTGCAAGATGACTTGTGCTACAAAGCACTCATTTTTGCAAATCTACGAGTGCAACATGAATCTTGCTTGCAAACCTCCCAGCATAACATGACTCATGTTGCAAACACATAATTGAACGACTGGTGCGAGTAAATCCAAAGGCTTGTCACCCGGTCGATATTTTCAAAAGACCAGTGAATTAAGATGTAGCACGTTCCATTAACTACCGGTCGAGTCAATCACAAACACTTCACACACCTTCTGTAAGAAAGGCGGAAAAGAGAAAGATATCAAACCCACTAAACCACCATTCCCCATATAGAACCTGCATACCGTCGCTGGCACCGGTGTCACAAACATGCAAACATGCGCTTTATCTCGCTATCGATCGGCTAAAAATGGTATGTGGTACGTAGCAACTACGGATTTATTGGATTTAACTAGTCGTATGTGGTTGCACCATGCAAAGCTACCATTTTATTGGCTCCAGTTTTAGATGATTGCAGAGAGTTATGAGAGAGTTTATGAAGATTACTACAGAGCATTGTAACAAAGAGTCTAATGTTATTACTCAAGCTAGCTGAGTGGGAGTATGTAAACACTCCTTCTATGTGGGTGGATCCACCTGCAGATTTTCTTGCTAATTTTTAGCAGATGATGTAAGTATTATTTAAGTTTTAACTTTTTTGTTCTCAAATACGCATATCATGCGTATCAGTTTATAGAAAGAAGGGAAATGCGTATAAAGTACCCTTCACTGGTGTTGCTATTACATATTACATGCTACATCTGCAACTGCTTATCCACTCCACTCACACTCATACAAAATGACTACTCACGACTACCCCACCTACTCAACCTACCAAAGAACTCCTCTACACTGCCGTTCATGAGCCTTGCATTCCACCATGCTCGTCCTTCCTGTTCCACGCGGCGCATGACTGCTGCAATCTCCGGGATAGCACCATTGAAGACCACCGCCTTGCGATGCTTCCACAACTCCCAAAGGTCAAGCATGATAGTTGCCCGAGTGGTCCCGATGCTTAGATCCTGCTTCACTCTATCGAGGCACCAGTCGGTTAATACATCTCTCGCACTCGGTGCCCACACCGGTACGTCAAATGCAAGGCAAATGTGTAGGCATACCTCTATAGAGAGCACACGAGTGAGTAGTATGTGGTTCTTTTTTTCTTCGGAAAAGAGTAGTATGTGGTTTATAGTTTGATCTTCCTGATTGCAGAAAGGACACGAGTTCTGGTGCGGTGGTCCTCTCTGGACTACTCTGTTGGACATCCAACACCTGATGCGAAGGGCAAGCCATGAGAAAAAGTTGCACGACAATTTAGCCCTTGATTTTCACGACAAGTATGCGGTAGGGACGATCACACGACCAGTGGCAGTAAATCTAGCCGCGTACACCGATCTGACTGAGAAGTCACCACCTAGCTCCCATGACCATCTAACCGCGTATTTAAGGTTTAATAAAGCTAGCCATGAAGGCCTTTCGGCCAAAAATAATTACCTGCAAAAAAATACCATTCCACTCCTGATTTCCTGGAGAGCTAGTACCACACCTTCAGATAGGAAGATCATTCCGGCCAATGTGGCAGTGTCCTGCATAAATAAGTATCTTCTTTATACTAATTTTAATATAAAGTTATACTAAATTCGAGATACTTATTTTGGGCGAAAGAGTATACAAGAAATGAACAAGAAAATTTTCTTATATTTCCGGACCACCGTACGTGCATGTAAATGTACATCAGCATGGTGTATTCGTGGCCGAGACATGATTGCCGTCGCGCTCAGCAGTGCAATGCAACGGCCAACCGATCGAGACAAGTAGTCCCCCATTTGCCAATAGCTTTTGGGGCGTTGTAGTTGAGACGCGGTACTCGCAATTCAATTAGCCGGTACGAAAGCTCTCGGGCAGCAACCGTATCTCTGTATTCAATTGCCAGCAGCTTGGTTCCAACTTGCATACTAGTACTAGTATGCATGTGTGCCTTCTGGTCTCGTCGTTCTCTCCGTAGGTTCAGAATGCACAACATCGGTATTCCTTGTCGGCGATGGATGAATTAGTTTGCATTTACCTTTGGCAAAAAGCCTGAGTGTGGATTTTGTGCTTTGGGAGGAAGACATGTTCCGTTTATTTTAGTATTCAAAACAATTAGAAAAGCTTCAACAGAAATCCAATAAAATATGGGATGCTTGAGTTTGTTAGGGCATTTTTAACCAATCCCCTATAAAATAGAGGAGTATACGGTCGAGTAAACTTTAGTGGAGTACTTATACTCCACTAAGTTTTGGTTGGTTCTAACTGATCGCCTAAACTTAACGGAGCAAAACATAAATTTAACCTAGTTTCAACCGAAATTTGCATAAATTTAAATGTAAGTTCAACATAGTCTTGATAACCGAACATTAAACATAAATCGAAACTTACTACTAAACTTAAACTACACTAGACTACTCATCGGCCATAGTGGAGGTTGAGCCAATCCTTCTGCCGGTGAGACATGGGTGCAGGCCGGTGTTGTCGTCGTCGCAGTCAGGGAACATGCTCCGCCACTCCTCAACGTCGAACTCCTCTTCCTCGCCGTCCTCCTTGCTGCTCTCCTCGCCGCCTTGCACCTCGTCATCGGAGATGACGATGATCTCCCCGCCATTGTCGGGAATACCGCCCGCTCCGCCTCCACGAGCTCGGGGTGCTGGCGGCGGAGGTCCTCCACGTATGCCTAATTGGTGGCCTCCGCCTCGAGGCGCTCCCGAGCCATCGCCGCGCTCACCACCCTCGGCGCCGGCGGGTCGAGGTGGCACGACGCCATCCCAAAATGGGAAGTTGAGCCGCGCGGTGGAGCTGTGGAACCGGACTTGCCACCAGTCGTACTCCATCTCTGCAAGCTCCGCCGTGTGGAATGACCCAAGCCACTTTCTCTTGTGGGTCTCCCAGTCGGTGACCTCAGCCACCCATGTCCCCCACGACCGTTGTCGGACATTGAGGTATGTCCTCTGCGGCGGTCGCGACGGAGGGAGCTTCGGAAAGTAGGCGAACCGGGCAGGGGCGGGTGGATCGGGCGAGCAGCGGCGGCTCGAAGATGCGCCGCTCGAGGACAACCCGCGGGCGTG